>NW_027275948.1:0-47552 GCF_030028105.1 Mobula birostris | reverse complement strand
AGTTTCAGTGCATGAGTTTGAGGGCAGGAGTTTCAGGGCATGTAATTCAGGGCGTGAGTTTCAGTGCATGAGATTCAGGGCAGATATTTCAGGGCATGTAATTCAGGGCATGAGTTTCTGGGCAGCTGATTCAGGGCAGGAATTTTAGGGCATGTGATTCAGGGCATGAGTTTCAGGGCATGAGTTTCAGTGCAGGAGTTTCAGGGCATGAGATTCAGGGCATGAATTTCAGGGCATGAGATTCAGGGCAGGTATTTCAGGGCATGTAATTCAGGGCATGAGTTTCTGGGCAGATGATTCAGGGCAGGAGTTTTAGGGCATGTGATACAGGGCATGAGTTTCAGTGCATGAGTTTCAGGGCAGGAGTTTCAGGGTATGTGATTTAGGGCAAGAGTTTCAGGGCATGAGATTCAGGGCTTGAGTTTCAGGGCATGAGGTTCAGGGCATGAGTTTCAGGGCATGAGATTCAGGGCATGAGTTTCAGTGCAGTTAATGAGGGCATAAGATTCAGTGCACGAGTTTTAGAGCATGAGATTCAGGGCTTCATTTTCAGGGCAGGAGATTCAGGGCAGGTGTTTCAGTGCAGGAGTTTCAGGGCATGAGATTCAGGGCATGAGATTCAGGGCATGAGTTTCAGGACAGGAGATTCAGGGCATGAGTTTCAGGGCATGAGTTTCAGGGCATGAGTTTCAGGGCAGGAGTTTCAGGGCATGTGATTCAGGGCGTGAGTTTCAGGGCATGAGATTCAGGGCAGGTGATTCAGGGCATGTAATTCAGGGCATGAGTTTCTGGGCAGATGATTCAGAGCATTAGTTTTAGGGCATGTGGTTCAGGGCATGAGATTCAGTGCATGAGTTTCAGGGCAGGAGTTTCAGGGTATGTGATTTAGGGCAAGAGTTTCAGGGCATGAGATTCAGGGCTTGAGTTTCAGGGCATGAGGTTCAGGGCATGAGTTTCAGGGCATGAGATTCAGGGCATGAGTTTCAGTGCAGTTAATTGAGGGCATAAGATTCAGTGCACGAGTTTTAGAGCATGAGATTCAGGGCTTCATTTTCAGGGCAGGAGATTCAGGGCAGGTGTTTCAGTGCAGGAGTTTCAGGGCATGAGATTCAGGGCATGAGATTCAGGGCATGAGTTTCAGGACAGGAGATTCAGGGCATGAGTTTCAGGGCATGAGTTTCAGGGCATGAGTTTCAGGGCAGGAGTTTCAGGGCATGTGATTCAGGGCGTGAGTTTCAGGGCATGAGATTCAGGGCAGGTGATTCAGGGCATGTAATTCAGGGCATGAGTTTCTGGGCAGATGATTCAGAGCATTAGTTTTAGGGCATGTGGTTCAGGGCATGAGATTCAGTGCATGAGTTTCAGGGCAGGAGTTTCAGGGTATGTGATTTAGGGCATGAGTTTCAGGGCATGAGATTCAGGGCTTGAGTTTCAGGGCATGAGGTTCAGGGCATGAGTTTCAGGGCATGAGATTCAGGGCATCAGTTTCAGTGCAGGATCTTGAGGGCATGAGATTCAGTGCACGAGTTTCAGAGCATGAGAGTCAGGGCATGAGATTCAGGGCATGAGTTTCAGTGCAGGAATTTCAGGGCATGAGATTCAGGGCATGAGATTCAGGGCATGAGTTTTAGGAAAGGAGATTCAGGGAATGAGTTTCAGGGCATGCGTTTCTAGGCAGGAGTTTCAGGGTATGTAATTCAGGGCGTGAGTTTCAGGATATGAGATTCATGGCATGAGTTTCAGTGCAGGAGTTTCAGGGCATGAGATTCAGGGCATGAGTTTCAGGGCATGAGTTTCAGGGCATGAGTTTCAGGGCAGGAGTTTCAGGGCATGTGATTCAAGGCGTGAGTTTCAGGATATGAGATTCATGGCATGAGTTTCAGTGCAGGTGTTTCAGGGCATGAGATTCAGGGCATGAGTTTCAGTGCATCAGTTAGAGGGCAGGAGTTTCAAGGCATGAGATTCAGGGCATGAGTTTCAGTGCATGAGTTTGAGGGCAGGAGTTTCAGGCCATGAGATTAAGGGCATGAGTTTCAGGGCATGAGATTCAGGGCAGGTGTTTCAGGGCATGTAATTCAGGGCATGAGTTTCTGGGCAGATGATTCAGGGCATGAGTTTTAGGGCATGTGATTCAGGGCATGAGTTTCAGTGCATGAGTTTCAGGGCATGAGTTTCAGTGCATGAGTTTCAGGGCAGGAGTTCAGGGTATGTGATGTAGGGCATGAGTTTCAGGGCATGAGATTCAGGGCTTGAGATTCACGGCATGAGATTCAGGGCATGATTTTCAGGGCAGGAGATTCAGGGCAAGGTGTTTCAGTGCAGGAGTTTCAGGGCATGAGATTCAGGGCATGAGATTCAGGGCATGAGTTTCAGGACAGGAGATTCAGGGGCATGAGTTTCAGGGCATGAGTTTCAGGGCATGAGATTCAGGGCATGAGATTCAGGGCTTCATTTTCAGGGCAGGAGATTCAGGGCAGGTGTTTCAGTGCAGAAGTTTCAGGGCACGAGATTCAGGGCATGAGATTCAGGGCATGAGTTTCAGGGCATGAGTTTCAGGGCATGAGTTTCAGGGCAGGAGTTTCAGGGCATGTGATTCAAGGCGTGAGTTTCAGGATATGAGATTCATGCATGAGTTTCAGTGCAGGTGTTTCAGGGCATGAGATTCAGGGCATGAGTTTCAGTGCATGAGTTTGAGGGCAGGAGTTTCAAGGCATGAGATTCAGGGCATGAGTTTCAGTGCATGAGTTTGAGGGCAGGAGTTTCAGGGCATGAGATTCAGGGCATGAGTTTCAGGGCATGAGATTCAGGGCAGGTATTTCAGGGCATGTAATTCAGGGCATGAGTTTCTGGGCAGATGATTCAGGGAGGGAGTTTCAGGGTATGTGATTTAGGGCATGAGTTTCAGGGCATGAGATTCAGGGCTTGAGTTTCAGGGCATGAGGTTCAGGGCATGAGTTTCAGGGCATGAGATTCAGGGCTTGAGTTTCAGTGCAGGAACTTGAGGGCATGAGATTCAGTGCACGAGTTTCAGAGCATGAGATTCAGGGCATGAGATTCCGGTCATGATTTTCAAGGCAGGAGATTCAGGGCAGGTGTTTCAGTGCAGGAGTTTCAGGACATGAGATTCAGGCCATGAGTTTCAGTGCAGTAACTTGAGGTCATGAGATTCAGTGCACGAGTTTCAGAGCGTGAGATTCAGGGCATGAGATTCAGGGCATGAGTTTCAGGGCAGGAGATTCAGGGCAGGTGTTTCAGTGCAGGAGTTTCAGGGCATGAGATTCAGGACATGAGATTCAGGGCATGAGTTTTAGGACAGGAGATTCAGGGCATGAGTTTCAGGGCATGAGTTTCAGGGCATGAGTTTCAGGGCAGGAGTTTCAGGGCATGTAATTCAGGGCGTGAGTTTCAGGATATGAGATTCATGGCATGAGTTTCAGTGCAGGAGTTTCAGGGCATGAGATTCAGGGCATGAGATTCAGGGCAGGTATTTCAGGGCATGTAATTCAGGGCACGAGTTTCTGGGCAGATGATTCAGGGCATGAGTTTCAGTGCATGAGTTTCAGGGCAGGAGTTTCAGGGTATGTGATTTAGGGCATGAGTTTCAGGGCATGAGATTCAGGGCTTGAGTTTCAGGGAATGAGGTTCAGGGCATGAGTTTCAGGGCATGAGATTCAGGGCATGAGTTTCAGTGCAGGAACTTGAGGGCATGAGATTCAGTGCACGAGTTTCAGAGCATGAGTTTCAGGGCATGAGGTTCAGGGCATGAGTTTCAGGGCATGAGATTCAGGTCATGAGTTTCAGTGCAAGAACTTGAGGGCATGAGATTCAGTGCACGAGTTTCAGAGCATGAGATTCAGGGCATGAGATTCAGGGCATGAGTTTCAGGGCATGAGATTCAGGGCAGGTATTTCAGGGCATGTAATTCAGGGCATGAGTTTCTGGGCAGATGATTCAGGGCAGGAATTTTAGTGCATGTGATTCAGGGCATGAGTTTCAGTGCATGAGTTTCAGGCAGTAGTTTCAGGGTATGTGATTTAGGGCATGAGTTTCAGGGCATGAGATTCAGGGCATGAGTTTCAGGGCAGGAGTTTTAGGGCATGTGATTCAGGGCATGAGTTTGAGTGCATGAGTTTCAGGGCAGGAGTTTCAGGGTATGTGAATTAGGGCATGAGTTTCAGGGCATGAGATTCAGGGCTTGAGTTTCAGGGCATGAGATTCAGGGCATGAGATTCAGGGCATGAGTTTCAGGGTAGGTGATTCAGGGCAGGAGTTTCAGGACATGAGATTCAGGGCATGAGTTTCAGGGTAGGTGATTCAGGGCAGGAGTTTCAGGACATGAGATTCAGGGCATGAGTTTCAGTGCAGGAACTTGAGGTCATGAGATTCAGTGCACGAGTTTCAAAGCATGAGATTCAGGGCATGAGATTCAGGGCATGTGTTTCAGGGCAGGAGATTCAGGGCAGGTGTTTCAGTGCAGCAGTTTCAGGGCATGAGATTCAGGGCATGAGTTTCAGGGCATGAGTTTCAGGGCAGGAGTTTCAGGGCATGTAATTCAGGGCGTGAGTTTCAGGATATTAGATTCATGGCATGAGTTTCAGTGCAGGAGTTTCAGGGCATGAGATTCAGGGCGTGAGTTTCAGGGCATGAGATTCAGGGCAGGTATTTCAGGGCATGTAATTCAGGGCATGAGTTTCTGGGCAGATGATTCAGGGCAGGAGTTTTAGGGCATGTGATTCAGGGCATGAGTTTCAGTGCATGAGTTTCAGGGCAGGAGTTTCAGGGTATGTGATTTAGGGCATGAGTTTCAGGGCATGAGATTCAGGGCTTGAGTTTCAGGGCATGAGGTTCAGGGCATGAGATTCAGGGCATGAGTTTCAGTGCAGGAACTTGAGGGCATGAGATTCAGTGCACGAGTTTCAGGGCATGAGATTCAGGGCATGAGATTCTGGGCATGAGATTCAGGGCAGGAGATTCAGGGCAGGTGTTTCAGTGCAGGAATTTCAGGGCATGAGATTCAGGGCATGAGTTTTAGGACAGGAGATTCAGGGAATGATTTTCAGGGCATGAGTTTCAGTGCATGAGTTTGAGGGCAGGAGTTTCAGGGCATGAGATTCAGGGCATGAGTTTCAGGGCATGAGATTCAGGGCAGGTATTTCAGGGCATGTAATTCAGGGCATGAGTTTCTGGGCAGATGATTCAGGGCATTAGTTTTAGGGCATGTGGATCAGGGTATGTAATTCAGGGCGTGAGTTTCAGCATATGAGATTCATGGCATGAGTTTCAGTGCAGGAGTTTCAGGGCATGAGATTCAGGGCATGAGTTTCAGGGCATGAGATTCAGGACAGGAGTTTCAAGGCATGAAATTCAGGGCTTGAGTTTCACTGCATGAGCTTGAGGGCAGGAGTTTCAGGGCATGATATTCAGGGCATGAGTTTCAGGGCATGAGATTCAGGGCAGGAATTTCAGGGCATGTAATTCAGGGCATGAGTTTCTCGGCAGATGATTCAGGGCAGGAGTTTTAGGGCATGTGATTCAGGGCATGAGTTTCAGTGCATGAGTTTCAGGGCAGGAGATTCAGGGTATGAGATTTAGGGCATGAGTTTCAGTGCATGAGATTCAGGGCTTGAGTTTCAGGGCATGATTTTCAGTGCAGGAGATTCAGGGCAGGTGTTTCAGTGCAGGAGATTCAGGGCATGAGATTCAGGGCATGAGATTCAGGGCATGAGTTTCAGGATATGAGATTCATGGCATGAGTTTCAGTGCAGGAGATTCAGGGCATGAGTTTCAGTGCATAAGTTTGAGGGCAGGAGTTTCAAGGCATGAGATTCAGGGCATGAGTTTCAGTGCATGAGTTTGAGGGCAGGAGTTTCAGGGCATGTAATTCAGGGCGTGAGTTTCAGTGCATGAGATTCAGGGCAGATATTTCAGGGCATGTAATTCAGGGCATGAGTTTCTGGGCAGCTGATTCAGGGCAGGAATTTTAGGGCATGTGATTCAGGGCATGAGTTTCAGGGCATGAGTTTCAGTGCAGGAGTTTCAGGGCATGAGATTCAGGGCATGAATTTCAGGGCATGAGATTCAGGGCAGGTATTTCAGGGCATGTAATTCAGGGCATGAGTTTCTGGGCAGATGATTCAGGGCAGGAGTTTTAGGGCATGTGATACAGGGCATGAGTTTCAGTGCATGAGTTTCAGGGCAGGAGTTTCAGGGTATGTGATTTAGGGCAAGAGTTTCAGGGCATGAGATTCAGGGCTTGAGTTTCAGGGCATGAGGTTCAGGGCATGAGTTTCAGGGCATGAGATTCAGGGCATGAGTTTCAGTGCAGTTAATTGAGGGCATAAGATTCAGTGCACGAGTTTTAGAGCATGAGATTCAGGGCTTCATTTTCAGGGCAGGAGATTCAGGGCAGGTGTTTCAGTGCAGGAGTTTCAGGGCATGAGATTCAGGGCATGAGATTCAGGGCATGAGTTTCAGGACAGGAGATTCAGGGCATGAGTTTCAGGGCATGAGTTTCAGGGCATGAGTTTCAGGGCAGGAGTTTCAGGGCATGTGATTCAGGGCGTGAGTTTCAGGGCATGAGATTCAGGGCAGGTGATTCAGGGCATGTAATTCAGGGCATGAGTTTCTGGGCAGATGATTCAGAGCATTAGTTTTAGGGCATGTGGTTCAGGGTATGTGATTTAGGGCATGAGTTTCAGGGCATGAGATTCAGGGCTTGAGTTTCAGGGCATGAGGTTCAGGGCATGAGTTTCAGGGCATGAGATTCAGGGCATGAGTTTCAGTGCAGGATCTTGAGGGCATGAGATTCAGTGCACGAGTTTCAGAGCATGAGATTCAGGGCATGAGATTCAGGGCATGAGTTTCAGTGCAGGAATTTCAGGGCATGAGATTCAGGGCATGAGATTCAGGGCATGAGTTTTAGGAAAGGAGATTCAGGGAATGAGTTTCAGGGCATGCGTTTCAAGGCAGGAGTTTCAGGGTATGTAATTCAGGGCGTGAGTTTCAGGGTATGAGATTCATGGCATGAGTTTCAGTGCAGGAGTTTCAGGGCATGAGATTCAGGGCATGAGTTTCAGGGCATGAGATTCAGGACAGGAGTTTCAAGGCATGAAATTCAGGGCTTGAGTTTCACTGCATGAGTTTGAGGGCAGGAGTTTCAGGGCATGAGATTCAGGGCATGAGTTTCAGGGCATGAGATTCAGGGCAGGAATTTCAGGGCATGTAATTCAGGGCATGAGTTTCTGGGCAGATGATTCAGGGCAGGAGTTCTAGGGCATGTGATTCAGGGCATGAGTTTCAGGGCATGAGATTCAGGGCATGAGTTTCAGTGCATGAGTTTGAGGGCAGGAGTTTCAAGGCATGAGATTCAGGGCATGAGTTTCAGTGCATGAGTTTGAGGGCAGGAGTTTCAGGCCATGAGATTAAGGGCATGAGTTTCAGGGCATGAGATTCAGGGCAGGTGTTTCAGGGCATGTAATTCAGGGCATGAGTTTCTGGGCAGATGATTCAGGGCATGAGTTTTAGGGCATGTGATTCAGGGCATGAGATTCAGTGCATGAGTTTCAGGGTATGAGTTTCAGTGCATGAGTTTCAGGGCAGGAGTTTCAGGGTATGTGATGTAGGGCATGAGTTTCAGGGCATGAGATTCAGGGCTTGAGATTCACGGCATGAGATTCAGGGCATGATTTTCAGGGCAGGAGATTCAGGGCAGGTGTTTCAGTGCAGGAGTTTCAGGGCATGAGATTCAGGGCATGAGATTCAGGGCATGAGTTTCAGGACAGGAGATTCAGGGCATGAGTTTCAGGGCTTCATTTTCAGGGCAGGAGTTTCAGGGCAGGTGTTTCAGTGCAGGAGTTTCAGGGCACGAGATTCAGGGCATGAGATTTAACTGCATGAGTTTCAGGGCATGAGTTTCAGGGCATGAGTTTCAGTGCAGGAGATTCAGGGCATGAGTTTCAGTGCATAAGTTTGAGGGCAGGAGTTTCAAGGCATGAGATTCAGGGCATGAGTTTCAGTGCATGAGTTTGAGGGCAGGAGTTTCAGGGCATGTAATTCAGGGCGTGAGTTTCAGTGCATGAGATTCAGGGCAGATATTTCAGGGCATGTAATTCAGGGCATGAGTTTCTGGGCAGCTGATTCAGGGCAGGAATTTTAGGGCATGTGATTCAGGGCATGAGTTTCAGGGCATGAGTTTCAGTGCAGGAGTTTCAGGGCATGAGATTCAGGGCATGAATTTCAGGGCATGAGATTCAGGGCAGGTATTTCAGGGCATGTAATTCAGGGCATGAGTTTCTGGGCAGATGATTCAGGGCAGGAGTTTTAGGGCATGTGATACAGGGCATGAGTTTCAGTGCATGAGTTTCAGGGCAGGAGTTTCAGGGTATGTGATTTAGGGCAAGAGTTTCAGGGCATGAGATTCAGGGCTTGAGTTTCAGGGCATGAGGTTCAGGGCATGAGTTTCAGGGCATGAGATTCAGGGCATGAGTTTCAGTGCAGTTAATTGAGGGCATAAGATTCAGTGCACGAGTTTTAGAGCATGAGATTCAGGGCTTCATTTTCAGGGCAGGAGATTCAGGGCAGGTGTTTCAGTGCAGGAGTTTCAGGGCATGAGATTCAGGGCATGAGATTCAGGGCATGAGTTTCAGGACAGGAGATTCAGGGCATGAGGTTCAGGGCATGAGTTTCAGGGCATGAGTTTCAGGGCAGGAGTTTCAGGGCATGTGATTCAGGGCGTGAGTTTCAGGGCATGAGATTCAGGGCAGGTGATTCAGGGCATGTAATTCAGGGCATGAGTTTCTGGGCAGATGATTCAGAGCATTAGTTTTAGGGCATGTGGTTCAGGGCATGAGATTCAGTGCATGAGTTTCAGGGCAGGAGTTTCAGGGTATGTGATTTAGGGCATGAGTTTCAGGGCATGAGATTCAGGGCTTGAGTTTCAGGGCATGAGGTTCAGGGCATGAGTTTCAGGGCATGAGATTCAGGGCATGAGTTTCAGTGCAGGATCTTGAGGGCATGAGATTCAGTGCACGAGTTTCAGAGCATGAGATTCAGGGCATGAGATTCAGGGCATGAGTTTCAGTGCAGGAATTTCAGGGCATGAGATTCAGGGCATGAGATTCAGGGCATGAGTTTTAGGAAAGGAGATTCAGGGAATGAGTTTCAGGGCATGCGTTTCAAGGCAGGAGTTTCAGGGTATGTAATTCAGGGCGTGAGTTTCAGGATATGAGATTCATGGCATGAGTTTCAGTGCAGGAGTTTCAGGGCATGAGATTCAGGACAGGAGTTTCAAGGCATGAAATTCAGGGCTTGAGTTTCACTGCATGAGTTTGAGGGCAGGAGTTTCAGGGCATGAGATTCAGGGCATGAGTTTCAGGGCATGAGATTCAGGGCAGGAATTTCAGGGCATGTAATTCAGGGCATGAGTTTCTGGGCAGATGATTCAGGGCAGGAGTTTTAGGGCATGTGATTCAGGGCATGAGTTTCAGGGCATGAGATTCAGGGCATGAGTTTCAGTGCATGAGTTTGAGGGCAGGAGTTTCAAGGCATGAGATTCAGGGCATGAGTTTCAGTGCATGAGTTTGAGGGCAGGAGTTTCAGGCCATGAGATTAAGGGCATGAGTTTCAGGGCATGAGATTCAGGGCAGGTGTTTCAGGGCATGTAATTCAGGGCATGAGTTTCTGGGCAGATGATTCAGGGCATGAGTTTTAGGGCATGTGATTCAGGGCATGAGATTCAGTGCATGAGTTTCAGGGTATGAGTTTCAGTGCATGAGTTTCAGGGCAGGAGTTTCAGGGTATGTGATGTAGGGCATGAGTTTCAGGGCATGAGATTCAGGGCTTGAGATTCACGGCATGAGATTCAGGGCATGATTTTCAGGGCAGGAGATTCAGGGCAGGTGTTTCAGTGCAGGAGTTTCAGGGCATGAGATTCAGGGCATGAGATTCAGGGCATGAGTTTCAGGACAGGAGATTCAGGGCATGAGTTTCAGGGCATGAGTTTCAGGGCATGAGATTCAGGGCATGAGATTCAGGGCTTCATTTTCAGGGCAGGAGTTTCAGGGCAGGTGTTTCAGTGCAGGAGTTTCAGGGCACGAGATTCAGGGCATGAGATTTAACTGCATGAGTTTCAGGGCATGAGTTTCAGGGCATGAGTTTCAGGGCAGGAGTTTCAGGGCATGTGATTCAAGGCGTGAGTTTCAGGATATGAGATTCATGGCATGAGTTTCAGTGCAGGTGTTTCAGGGCATGAGATTCAGGGCATGAGATTCAGGGCATGAGTTTCAGGATATGAGATTCATGGCATGAGTTTCAGTGCAGGAGATTCAGGGCATGAGTTTCAGTGCATAAGTTTGAGGGCAGGAGTTTCAAGGCATGAGATTCAGGGCATGAGTTTCAGTGCATGAGTTTGAGGGCAGGAGTTTCAGGGCATGTAATTCAGGGCGTGAGTTTCAGTGCATGAGATTCAGGGCAGATATTTCAGGCCATGTAATTCAGGGCATGAGTTTCTGGGCAGCTGATTCAGGGCAGGAATTTTAGGGCATGTGATTCAGGGCATGAGTTTCAGGGCATGAGTTTCAGTGCAGGAGTTTCAGGGCATGAGATTCAGGGCATGAATTTCAGGGCATGAGATTCAGGGCAGGTATTTCAGGGCATGTAATTCAGGGCATGAGTTTCTGGGCAGATGATTCAGGGCAGGAGTTTTAGGGCATGTGATACAGGGCATGAGTTTCAGTGCATGAGTTTCAGGGCAGGAGTTTCAGGGTATGTGATTTAGGGCAAGAGTTTCAGGGCATGAGATTCAGGGCTTGAGTTTCAGGGCATGAGGTTCAGGGCATGAGTTTCAGGGCATGAGATTCAGGGCATGAGTTTCAGTGCAGTTAATTGAGGGCATAAGATTCAGTGCACGAGTTTTAGAGCATGAGATTCAGGGCTTCATTTTCAGGGCAGGAGATTCAGGGCAGGTGTTTCAGTGCAGGAGTTTCAGGGCATGAGATTCAGGGCATGAGATTCAGGGCATGAGTTTCAGGACAGGAGATTCAGGGCATGAGTTTCAGGGCATGAGTTTCAGGGCATGAGTTTCAGGGCAGGAGTTTCAGGGCATGTGATTCAGGGCGTGAGTTTCAGGGCATGAGATTCAGGGCAGGTGATTCAGGGCATGTAATTCAGGGCATGAGTTTCTGGGCAGATGATTCAGAGCATTAGTTTTAGGGCATGTGGTTCAGGGCATGAGATTCAGTGCATGAGTTTCAGGGCAGGAGTTTCAGGGTATGTGATTTAGGGCATGAGTTTCAGGGCATGAGATTCAGGGCTTGAGTTTCAGGGCATGAGGTTCAGGGCATGAGTTTCAGGGCATGAGATTCAGGGCATGAGTTTCAGTGCAGGATCTTGAGGGCATGAGATTCAGTGCACGAGTTTCAGAGCATGAGATTCAGGGCATGAGATTCAGGGCATGAGTTTAAGTGCAGGAATTTCAGGGCATGAGATTCAGGGCATGAGATTCAGGGCATGAGTTTTAGGAAAGGAGATTCAGGGAATGAGTTTCAGGGCATGCGTTTCAAGGCAGGAGTTTCAGGGTATGTAATTCAGGGCGTGAGTTTCAGGATATGAGATTCATGGCATGAGTTTCAGTGCAGGAGTTTCAGGGCATGAGATTCAGGGCATGAGTTTCAGGGCATGAGATTCAGGACAGGAGTTTCAAGGCATGAAATTCAGGGCTTGAGTTTCACTGCATGAGTTTGAGGGCAGGAGTTTCAGGGCATGAGATTCAGGGCATGAGTTTCAGGGCATGAGATTCAGGGCAGGAATTTCAGGGCATGTAATTCAGGGCATGAGTTTCTGGGCAGATGATTCAGGGCAGGAGTTTTAGGGCATGTGATTCTGGGCATGAGTTTCAGGGCATGAGATTCAGGGCATGAGTTTCAGTGCATGAGTTTGAGGGCAGGAGTTTCAAGGCATGAGATTCAGGGTATGAGTTTCAGTGCATGAGTTTGAGGGCAGGAGTTTCAGGCCATGAGATTAAGGGCATGAGTTTCAGGGCATGAGATTCAGGGCAGGTGTTTCAGGGCATGTAATTCAGGGCATGAGTTTCTGGGCAGATGATTCAGGGCATGAGTTTTAGGGCATGTGATTCAGGGCATGAGATTCAGTGCATGAGTTTCAGGGTATGAGTTTCAGTGCATGAGTTTCAGGGCAGGAGTTTCAGGGTATGTGATGTAGGGCATGAGTTTCAGGGCATGAGATTCAGGGCTTGAGATTCACGGCATGAGATTCAGGGCATGATTTTCAGGGCAGGAGATTCAGGGCAGGTGTTTCAGTGCAGGAGTTTCAGGGCATGAGATTCAGGGCATGAGATTCAGGGCATGAGTTTCAGGACAGGAGATTCAGGGCATGAGTTTCAGGGCATGAGTTTCAGGGCATGAGATTCAGGGCATGAGATTCAGGGCTTCATTTTCAGGGCAGGAGTTTCAGGGCAGGTGTTTCAGTGCAGGAGTTTCAGGGCACGAGATTCAGGGCATGAGATTTAACTGCATGAGTTTCAGGGCATGAGTTTCAGGGCATGAGTTTCAGGGCAGGAGTTTCAGGGCATGTGATTCAAGGCGTGAGTTTCAGGATATGAGATTCATGGCATGAGTTTCAGTGCAGGTGTTTCAGGGCATGAGATTCAGGGCATGAGTTTCAGTGCATGAGTTTGAGGGCATGAGTTTCAAGGCATGAGATTCAGGGCATGAGTTTCAGTGCATGAGTTTGAGGGCAGGAGTTTCAGGGCATGAGATTCAGGGCATGAGTTTCAGGGCATGAGATTCAGGGCAGGTATTTCAGGGCATGTAATTCAGGGCATGAGTTTCTGGGCAGATGATTCAGGGCAGGAGTTTCAGGGTATGTGATTTAGGGCATGAGTTTCAGGGCATGAGATTCAGGGCTTGAGTTTCAGGGCTTGAGGTTCAGGGCATGAGTTTCAGGGCATGAGATTCAGGGCTTGAGTTTCAGTGCAGGAACTTGAGGGCATGCGATTCAGTGCACGAGTTTCAGAGCATGAGATTCAGGGCATGAGATTCAGGTCATGATTTTCAAGGCAGGAGATTCAGGGCAGGTGTTTCAGTGCAGGAGTTTCAGGACATGAGATTCAGGGCATGAGTTTCAGTGCAGTAACTTGAGGTCATGAGATTCAGTGAACGAGTTTCAGAGCGTGAGCTTCAGGGCATGAGATTCAGGGCATGAGTTTCAGGGCAGGAGATTCAGGGCAGGTGTTTCAGTGCAGGAGTTTCAGGGCATGAGATTCAGGACATGAGATTCAGGTCATGAGTTTTAGGACAGGAGATTCAGGGCATGAGTTTCAGGGCATGAGTTTCAGGGCATGAGTTTCAGGGCAGGAGTTTCAGGGCATGTAATTCAGGGCGTGAGTTTCAGGATATGAGATTCATGGCATGAGTTTCAGTGCAGGAGTTTCAGGGCATAAGATTCAGGGCATGAGTTTCAGGGCATGAGATTCAGGGCAGGTATTTCAGGGCATGTAATTCAGGGCATGAGTTTCTGGGCAGATGATTCAGGGCATGAGTTTTAGGGCATGTGATTCAGGGCATGAGTTTCAGTGCATGAGTTTCAGGGCAGGAGTTTCAGGGTATGTGATTTAGGGCATGAGTTTCAGGGCATGAGATTCAGGGCATGAGTTTTAGTGCAGTTAATTGAGGGCATGAGATTCAGTGCACGAGTTGTAGAGCATGAGATTCAGGGCTTCATTTTCAGGGCAGGAGATTCAGGGCAGGTGTTTCAGTGCAGGAGTTTCAGGGCACGAGATTCAGGGCATGAGATTCAGGGCATGAGTTTCAGAGCATGAGATTCAGTGCAGGTGTTTCAGGGCATGAGATTCAGGGCATGAGTTTCAGTGCATGAATTTGAGGGCAGGAGTTTCAAGGCATGAGATTCAGGGCATGAGTTTCAGTGCATGAGTTTGAGGGCAGGAGTTTCAGGGCATGACATTCAGGGCTGGTATTTCAGGGCATGTAATTCAGGGCATGAGTTTCTGGGCAGATGATTCAGGGCATTAGTTTTAGGGCATGTGGATCAGGGCATGAGATTCAGTGCATGAGTTTCAGGGCAGGAGTTTCAGGGTATGTGATTTAGGGCATGAGTTTCAGGGCATGAGATTCAGGGCTTGAGTTTCAGGGCATGAGGTTCAGGGCATGAGATTCAGGGCATGAGTTTCAGTGCAGGAACATGAGGGCATGAGATTCAGTGCACGAGTTTCAGAGCATGAGATTCAGGGCATGAGATTCTGGGCATGAGATTCAGGGCAGGAGATTCAGGGCAGGTGTTTCAGTGCAGGAATTTCAGGGCATGAGATTCAGGGCATGAGTTTTAGGACAGGAGATTCAGGGAATGATTTTCAGGGCATGCGTTTCAAGGCAGGAGTTTCAGGGTATGTAATTCAGGGCGTGAGTTTCAGGATATGAGATTCATGGCATGAGTTTCAGTGCAGGAGTTTCAGGGCATGAGATTCAGGGCATGAGTTTCGGGGCATGAGATTCAGGACAGGAGTTTCAAGGCATGAAATTCAGGGCTTGAGTTTCACTGCATGAGCTTGAGGGCAGGAGTTTCAGGGCATGAGATTCAGGGCATGAGTTTCAGGGCATGAGATTCAGGGCAGGAATTTCAGCGCATGTAATTCAGGGCATGAGTTTCTGGGCAGATGATTCAGGGCAGGAGATTTAGGGCATGTGATTCAGGGCATGAGTTTCAGTGCATGAGTTTCAGGGCAGGAGATTCAGGGTATGAGATTTAGGGCATGAGTTTCAGTGCATGAGATTCAGGGCTTGAGTTTCAGGGCATGATTTTCAGGGCAGGAGATTCAGGGCAGGTGTTTCAGTGCAGGAGTTTCAGGGCATGAGATTCAGGGCATGAGATTCAGGGCATGAGTTTCAGGATATGAGATTCATGGCATGAGTTTCAGTGCAGGAGATTCAGGGCATGAGTTTCAGTGCATAAGTTTGAGGGCAGGAGTTTCAAGGCATGAGATTCAGGGCATGAGTTTCAGTGCATGAGTTTGAGGGCAGGGGTTTCAGGGCATGTAATTCAGGGCGTGAGTTTCAGTGCATGAGATTCAGGGCAGATATTTCAGGGCATGTAATTCAGGGCATGAGTTTCTGGGCAGCTGATTCAGGGCAGGAATTTTAGGGCATGTGATTCAGGGCATGAGTTTCAGGGCATGAGTTTCAGTGCAGGAGTTTCAGGGCATGAGATTCAGGGCATGAATTTCAGGGCATGAGATTCAGGGCAGGTATTTCAGGGCATGTAATTCAGGGCATGAGTTTCTGGGCAGATGATTCAGGGCAGGAGTTTTAGGGCATGTGATTCAGGGCATGAGTTTCAGTGCATGAGTTTCAGGGCAGGAGTTTCAGGGTATGTGATTTAGGGCAAGAGTTTCAGGGCATGAGATTCAGGGCTTGATTTTTAGGGCATGAGGTTCAGGGCATGAGTTTCAGGGCATGAGATTCAGGGCATGAGTTTCAGTGCAGTTAATTGAGGTCATAAGATTCAGTGCACGAGTTTTAGAGCATGAGATTCAGGGCTTCATTTTCAGGGCAGGAGATTCAGGGCAGGTGTTTCAGTGCAGGAGTTTCAGGGCATGAGATTCAGGGCATGAGATTCAGGGCATGAGTTTCAGGACAGGAGATTCAGGGCATGAGTTTCAGGGCATGAGTTTCAGGGCATGAGTTTCAGGGCAGGAGTTTCAGGGCATGTGATTCAGGGCGTGAGTTTCAGGGCATGAGATTCAGGGCAGGTGTTTCAGGGCATGTAATTCAGGGCATGAGTTTCTGGGCAGATGATTCAGGGCATTAGTTTTAGGGCATGTGGTTCAGGGCATGAGATTCAGTGCATGAGGTTCAGGGCAGGAGTTTCAGGGTATGTGATTTAGGGCATGAGTTTCAGGGCATGAGATTCAGGGCTTGAGTTTCAGGGCATGAGGTTCAGGGCATGAGTTTCAGTGCAGGAACTTGAGGGCATGAGATTCAGTGCACGAGTTTCAGAGCATGAGATTCAGGGCATGAGATTCAGGGCATGAGTTTCAGTTCAGGAATTTCAGGGCATGAGATTCAGGGCATGAGATTCAGGGCATGAGTTTTAGGAAAGGAAATTCAGGGAATGAGTTTCAGGGCATGCGTTTCAAGGCAGGAGTTTCAGGGTATGTAATTCAGGGCGTGAGTTTCAGGATATGAGATTCATGGCATGAGTTTCAGTGCAGGAGTTTCAGGGCATGAGATTCAGGGCATGAGTTTCAGGGCATGAGATTCAGGACAGGAGTTTCAAGGCATGAAATTCAGGGCTTGAGTTTCACTGCATGAGTTTGACGGCAGGAGTTTCAGGGCATGAGATTCAGGGCATGAGTTTCAGGGCATGAGATTCAGGGCAGGAATTTCAGGGCATGTAATTCAGGGCATGAGTTTCTGGGCAGATGATTCAGGGCAGGAGTTTTAGGGCATGTGATTCAGGGCATGAGTTTCAGTGCATGAGTTTCAGGGCAGGAGATTCAGGGCTTGAGTTTCAGGGCATGATTTTCAGGGCAGGAGATTCAGGGCAGGTGTTTCAGTGCAGGAGTTTCTGAACATGAGATTCAGGGCATGAGATTCAGGGCATGAGTTTCAGGATATGAGATTCATGGCATGAGTTTCAGTGCAGGAGATTCAGGGCATGAGATTCAGGGCATGAGTTTCAGAGCATGAGATTCAGGGCATGATATTCAGGGCATGATTTTCAGTGCAGGAGATTCAGGGCAGGTGTTTCAGTGCAGGAGTTTCAGGGCATGAGATTCAGGGCATGAGGTTCAGGGCATGAGTTTCAGGACAGGAGATTCAGGGCATGAGTTTCAGGGCATGAGTTTCAGGGCATGAGATTCAGGGCATGAGATTCAGGGCTTCATTTTCAGGGCAGGAGATTCAGGGCAGGTGTTTCAGTGCAGGAGTTTCAGGGCACGAGATTCAGTGCATGAGATTCAGGGCATGAGTTTCAGGGCATGAGTTTCAGGGCATGAGTTTCAGGGCAGGAGTTTCAGGGCATGTGATTCAAGGCGTGAGTTTCAGGATATGAGATTCATGGCATGAGTTTCAGTGCAGGTGTTTCAGGGCATGAGATTCAGGGCATGAGTTTCAGTGCATCAGTTTGAGGGCAGGAGTTTCAAGGCATGAGATTCAGGGCATGAGTTTCAGTGCATGAGTTTGAGGGCAGGAGTTTCAGGCCATGAGATTAAGGGCATGAGTTTCAGGGCATGAGATTCAGGGCAGGTGTTTCAGGGCATGTAATTCAGGGCATGAGTTTCTGGGCAGATGATTCAGGGCATGAGTTTTAGGGCATGTGATTCAGGGCATGAGTTTCAGTGCATGAGTTTCAGGGCATGAGTTTCAGTGCATGAGTTTCAGGGCAGGAGTTTCAGGGTATGTGATGTAGGGCATGAGTTTCAGGGCATGAGATTCAGGGCTTGAGATTCACGGCATGAGATTCAGGGCATGATTTTCAGGGCAGGAGATTCAGGGCAGGTGCTTCAGTGCAGGAGTTTCAGGGCATGAGATTCAGGGCATGAGATTCAGGGCATGAGTTTCAGGACAGGAGATTCAGGGCATGAGTTTCAGGGCATGAGTTTCAGGGCATGAGATTCAGGGCATGAGATTCAGGGCTTCATTTTCAGGGCAGGAGATTCAGGGCAGGTGTTTCAGTGCAGAAGTTTCAGGGCACGAGATTCAGGGCATGAGATTCAGGGCATGAGTTTCAGGGCATGAGTTTCAGGGCATGAGTTTCAGGGCAGGAGTTTCAGGGCATGTGATTCAAGGCGTGAGTTTCAGGATATGAGATTCATGGCATGAGTTTCAGTGCAGGTGTTTCAGGGCATGAGATTCAGGACATGAGTTTCAGTGCATGAGTTTGAGGGCAGGAGTTTCAAGGCATGAGATTCAGGGCATGAGTTTCAGTGCATGAGTTTGAGGGCAGGAGTTTCAGGGCATGAGATTCAGGGCATGAGTTTCAGGGCATGAGATTCAGGGCAGGTATTTCAGGGCATGTAATTCAGGGCATGAGTTTCTGGGCAGATGATCAGGGAGGGAGTTTCAGGGTATGTGATTTAGGGCATGAGTTTCAGGGCATGAGATTCAGGGCTTGAGTTTCAGGGCATGAGGTTCAGGGCATGAGTTTCAGGGCATGAGATTCAGGGCTTGAGTTTCAGTGCAGGAACTTGAGGGCATGAGATTCAGTGCACGAGTTTCAGAGCATGAGATTCAGGGCATGAGATTCAGGTCATGATTTTCAAGGCAGGAGATTCAGGGCAGGTGTTTCAGTGCAGGAGTTTCAGGACATGAGATTCAGGGCATGAGTTTCAGTGCAGGAACTTGAGGGCATGAGATTCAGTGCACGAGTTTCAGAGCATGAGATTCAGGGCATGAGATTCAGGGCATGAGTTTCAGGGCATGAGATTCAGGGCAGGTATTTCAGGGCATGTAATTCAGGGCATGAGTTTCTGGGCAGATGATTCTGGGAGGGAGTTTCAGGGTATGTGATTTAGGGCATGAGTTTCAGGGCATGAGATTCAGGGCTTGAGTTTCAGGGCATGAGGTTCAGGGCATGAGTTTCAGGGCATGAGATTCAGGGCTTGAGTTTCAGTGCAGGAACTTGAGGGCATGAGATTCAGTGCACGAGTTTCAGAGCATGAGATTCAGGGCATGAGATTCAGGTCATGATTTTCAAGGCAGGAGATTCAGGGCAGGTGTTTCAGTGCAGGAGTTTCAGGACATGAGATTCAGGGCATGAGTTTCAGTGCAGGAACTTGAGGGCATGAGATTCAGTGCACGAGTTTCAGAGCATGAGATTCAGGGCATGAGATTCAGGGCATGAGTTTCAGGGCATGAGATTCAGGGCAGGTATTTCAGGGCATGTAATTCAGGGCATGAGTTTCTGGGCAGATGTTTCAGGGCAGGAATTTTAGTGCATGTGATTCAGGGCATGAGTTTCAGTGCATGAGTTTCAGGGCAGTAGTTTCAGGGTATGTGATTTAGGGCATGAGTTTCAGGGCATGAGATTCAGGGCATGAGTTTCAGGGCAGGAGTTTTAGGGCATGTGATTCAGGGCATGAGTTTGAGTGCATGAGTTTCAGGGCAGGAGTTTCAGGGTATGTGAATTAGGGCATGAGTTTCAGGGCATGAGATTCAGGGCTTGAGTTTCAGGGCATGAGATTCAGGGCATGAGATTCAGGGCATGAGTTTCAGGACAGGAGTTTCAGGGCATGAGTTTCAGGGCATGAGTTTCAGGGCAGGAGTTTCAGGGCATGAGATTCAGGGCATGAGTTTCAGGGTAGGTGATTCAGGGCAGGAGTTTCAGGACATGAGATTCAGGGCATGAGTTTCAGGGTAGGTGATTCAGGGCAGGAGTTTCAGGACATGAGATTCAGGGCATGAGTTTCAGTGCAGGAACTTGAGGTCATGAGATTCAGTGCACGAGTTTCAAAGCATGAGATTCAGGGCATGAGATTCAGGGCATGTGTTTCAGGGCAGGAGATTCAGGGCAGGTGTTTCAGTGCAGCAGTTTCAGGGCATGAGATTCAGGGCATGAGTTTCAGGGCATGAGTTTCAGGGCAGGAGTTTCAGGGCATGTAATTCAGGGCGTGAGTTTCAGGATATTAGATTCATGGCATGAGTTTCAGTGCAGGAGTTTCAGGGCATGAGATTCAGGGCGTGAGTTTCAGGGCATGAGATTCAGGGCAGGTATTTCAGGGCATGTAATTCAGGGCATGAGTTTCTGGGCAGATGATTCAGGGCAGGAGTTTTAGGGCATGTGATTCAGGGCATGAGTTTCAGTGCATGAGTTTCAGTGCACGAGTTTCAGGGCATGAGATTCAGGGCATGAGTTTCAGGGCATGAGATTCAGGGCAGGTATTTCAGGGCATGTAATTCAGGGCATGAGTTTCTGGGCAGATGATTCAGGGCAGGAGTTTTAGGACATGTGATTCAGGGCATGAGTTTCAGTGCATGAGTTTCAGGTCAGGAGTTTCAGGGTATGTGATTTAGGGCAAGAGTTTCAGGGCATGAGATTCAGGGCTTGAGGTTCAGGGCATGAGGTTCAGGGCATGAGTTTCAGGGCATGAGATTCAGGGCATGAGTTTCAGTGCAGTTAATTGAGGGCATGAGATTCAGTGCACGAGTTTTAGAGCATGAGATTCAGGGCTTCATTTTCAGGGCAGGAGATTCAGGGCAGGTGTTTCAGTGCAGGAGTTTCAGGGCATGAGATTCAGGGCATGAGATTCAGGGCATGAGTTTCAGGACAGGAGATTCAGGGCATGAGTTTCAGGGCATGAGTTTCAGGGCATGAGATTCAGGGCATGAGATTCAGGGCATGAGATTCAGGGCATGAGATTCAGGGCTTCATTTTCAGGGCAGGAGATTCAGGGCAGGTGTTTCAGTGCAGGAGTTTCAGGGCACGAGATTCAGGGCATGAGATTCAGGGCATGAGTTTGAGGGCAGGAGTTTCAAGGCATGAGATTCAGCACATGAGTTTCAGTGCATGAGTTTGAGGGCAGGAGTTTCAGGGCATGAGATTCAGGGCATGAGTTTCAGGGCATGAGATTCAGGGCAGGTATTTCAGGGCATGTAATTCAGGGCATGAGTTTCTGGGCAGATGATTCAGGGCAGGAGTTTCAGGGTATGTGATTTAGGGCATGAGTTTCAGGGCATGAGATTCAGGGCTTGAGTTTCAGGGCATGAGGTTCAGGGCATGGGTTTCAGGGCATGAGATTCAGGGCTTGAGTTTCAGTGCAGGAACTTGAGGGCATGAGATTCAGTGCACGAGTTTCAGAGCATGAGATTCAGGGCATGAGATTCAGGTCATGATTTTCAAGGCAGGAGATTCAGGGCAGGTGTTTCAGTGCAGGAGTTTCAGGACATGAGATTCAGGGCATGAGTTTCAGTGCAGTAACTTGAGGTCATGAGATTCAGTGCACGAGTTTCAGAGCGTGAGATTCAGGGCATGAGATTCAGGGCATGAGTTTCAGGGCAGGAGATTCAGGGCAGGTGTTTCAGTGCAGGAGTTTCAGGGCATGAGATTCAGGACATGAGATTCAGGGCATGAGTTTTAGGACAGGAGATTCAGGGCATGAGTTTCAGGGCATGAGTTTCAGGGCATGAGTTTCAGGGCAGGAGTTTCAGGGCATGTGATTCAGGGCGTGAGTTTCAGGGCATGAGATTCAGGGCAGGTGTTTCAGGGCATGTAATTCAGGGCATGAGTTTCTGGGCAGATGATTCAGAGCATTAGTTTTAGGGCATGTGGTTCAGGGCATGAGATTCAGTGCATGAGTTTCAGGGCAGGAGTTTCAGGGTATGTGATTTAGGGCATGAGTTTCAGGGCATGAGATTCAGGGCTTGAGTTTCAGGGCATGAGGTTCAGGGCATGAGTTTCAGGGCATGAGATTCAGGGCATGAGTTTCAGTGCAGGATCTTGAGGGCATGAGATTCAGTGCACGAGTTTCAGAGCATGAGATTCAGGGCATGAGATTCAGGGCATGAGTTTCAGTGCAGGAATTTCAGGGCATGAGATTCAGGGCATGAGATTCAGGGCATGAGTTTTAGGAAAGGAGATTCAGGGAATGAGTTTCAGGGCATGCGTTTCAAGGCAGGAGTTTCAGGGTATGTAATTCAGGGCGTGAGTTTCAGGATATGAGATTCATGGCATGAGTTTCAGTGCAGGAGTTTCAGGGCATGAGATTCAGGGCATGAGTTTCAGGGCATGAGATTCAGGACAGGAGTTTCAAGGCATGAAATTCAGGGCTTGAGTTTCACTGCATGAGTTTGAGGGCAGGAGTTTCAGGGCATGAGATTCAGGGCATGAGTTTCAGGGCATGAGATTCAGGGCAGGAATTTCAGGGCATGTAATTCAGGGCATGAGTTTCTGGGCAGATGATTCAGGGCAGGAGTTTTAGGGCATGTGATTCAGGGCATGAGTTTCAGTGCATGAGTTTCAGGGCAGGAGATCCAGGGCTTGAGTTTCAGGGCATGATTTTCAGGGCAGGAGATTCAGGGCAGGTGTTTCAGTGCAGGAGTTTCTGGGCATGAGATTCAGGGCATGAGATTCAGGGCATGAGTTTCAGGATATGAGATTCATGGCATGAGTTTCAGTGCAGGAGATTCAGGGCATGAGATTCAGGGCATGAGTTTCAGAGCATGAGATTCAGGGCATGATATTCAGGGCATGATTTTCAGTGCAGGAGATTCAGGGCAGGTGTTTCAGTGCAGGAGTTTCAGGGCATGAGATTCAGGGCATGAGATTCAGGGCATCAGTTTCAAGACAGGAGATTCAGGGCATGAGTTTCAGGGCATGAGTTTCAGGGCATGAGATTCAGGGCATGAGATTCAGGGCTTCTTTTTCAGGGCAGGTGTTTCAGTGCAGGAGTTTCAGGGCCCGAGATTCAGTGCATGAGATTCAGGGCATGAGTTTCAGGGCATGAGTTTCAGGGTATGAGTTTCAGGGCAGGAGTTTCAGGGCATGTGATTCAAGGCGTGAGTTTCAGGATATGAGATTCATGGCATGAGTTTCAGTGCAGGTGTTTCAGGGCATGAGATTCAGGGCATGAGTTTCAGTGCATGAGTTTGAGGGCAGGAGTTTCAAGGCATGAGATTCAGGGCATGAGTTTCAGTGCATGAGTTTGAGGGCAGGAGTTTCAGGCCATGAGATTAAGGGCATGAGTCTCAGGGCATGAGATTCAGGGCAGGTGTTTCAGGGCATGTAATTCAGGGCATGAGTTTCTGGGCAGATGATTCAGGGCATGAGTTTTAGGGCATGAGTTTCAGGGCATGAGTTTCAGTGCATGAGTTTCAGGGCAGGAGTTACAGGGTATGTGATGTAGGGCATGAGTTTCAGGGCATGAGATTCAGGGCTTGAGATTCACGGCATGAGATTCAGGGCATGATTTTCAGGGCAGGAGATTCAGGGCAGGTGTTTCAGTGCAGGAGTTTCAGGGCATGAGATTCAGGGCATGAGATTCAGGGCATGAGTTTCAGGACAGGAGATTCAGGGCATGAGTTTCAGGGCATGAGTTTCAGGGCATGAGATTCAGGGCATGAGATTCAGGGCTTCATTTTCAGGGCAGGAGATTCAGGGCAGGTGTTTCAGTGCAGGAGTTTCAGGGCACGAGATTCAGGGCATGAGATTCAGGGCATGAGTTTGAGGGCAGGAGTTTCAAGGCATGAGATTCAGCACATGAGTTTCAGTGCATGAGTTTGAGGGCAGGAGTTTCAGGGCATGAGATTCAGGGCATGAGTTTCAGGGCATGAGATTCAGGGCAGGTATTTCAGGGCATGTAATTCAGGGCATGAGTTTCTGGGCAGATGATTCAGGGCAGGAGTTTCAGGGTATGTGATTTAGGGCATGAGTTTCAGGGCATGAGATTCAGGGCTTGAGTTTCAGGGCATGAGGTTCAGGGCATGAGTTTCAGGGCATGAGATTCAGGGCTTGAGTTTCAATGCAGGAACTTGAGGGCATGAGATTCAGTGC
Source organism: Mobula birostris (assembly GCF_030028105.1). NCBI lineage: Eukaryota > Metazoa > Chordata > Chondrichthyes > Myliobatiformes > Myliobatidae > Mobula > Mobula birostris. Next base: position 24,035 of record NW_027275948.1, on the reverse strand, counting down.
ACGAGTTTCAGAGCATGAGATTCAGGGCATGAGATTCAGGTCATGATTTTCAAGGCAGGAGATTCAGGGCAGGTGTTTCAGTGCAGGAGTTTCAGGACATGAGATTCAGGGCATGAGTTTCAGTGCAGTAACTTGAGGTCATGAGATTCAGTGCACGAGTTTCAGAGCGTGAGATTCAGGGCATGAGATTCAGGGCATGAGTTTCAGGGCAGGAGATTCAGGGCAGGTGTTTCAGTGCAGGAGTTTCAGGGCATGAGATTCAGGACATGAGATTCAGGGCATGAGTTTTAGGACAGGAGATTCAGGGCATGAGTTTCAGGGCATGAGTTTCAGGGCAGGAGTTTCAGGGCAGGAGTTTCAGGGCATGTAATTCAGGGCGTGAGTTTCAGGATATGAGATTCATGGCATGAGTTTCAGTGCAGGAGTTTCAGGGCATGAGATTCAGGGCATGAGTTTCAGGGCATGAGATTCAGGGCAGGTATTTCAGGGCATGTAATTCAGGGCATGAGTTTCTGGGCAGATGATTCAGGGCATGAGTTTTAGGGCATGTGATTCAGGGCATGAGTTTCAGTGCATGAGTTTCAGGGCAGGAGTTTCAGGGTATGTGATTTAGGGCATGAGTTTCAGTGCAGGAACTTGAGGGCATGAGATTCAGTGCACGAGTTTCAGAGCATGAGTTTCAGGGCATGAGGTTCAGGGCATGAGTTTCAGGGCATGAGATTCAGGTCATGAGTTTCAGTGCAGGAACTTGAGGGCATGAGATTCAGTGCACGAGTTTCAGAGCATGAGATTCAGGGCATGAGATTCAGCGCATGAGTTTCAGGGCATGAGATTCAGGGCAGGTATTTCAGGGCATGTAATTCAGGGCATGAGTTTCTGGGCAGATGATTCAGGGCAGGAATTTTAGTGCATGTGATTCAGGGCATGAGTTTCAGTGCATGAGTTTCAGGGCAGTAGTTTCAGGGTATGTGATTTAGGGCATGAGTTTCAGGGCATGAGATTCAGGACATGAGTTTCAGGGCAGGAGTTTTAGGGCATGTGATTCAGGTCATGAGTTTGAGTGCATGAGTTTCAGGGCAGGAGTTTCAGGGTATGTGAATTAGGGCATGAGTTTCAGGGCATGAGATTCAGGGCTTGAGTTTCAGGGCATGAGATTCAGGGCATGAGATTCAGGGCATGAGTTTCAGGACAGGAGTTTCAGGGCATGAGTTTCAGGGCATGAGTTTCAGGGCAGGAGTTTCAGGGCATGAGATTCAGGGCATGAGTTTCAGGGTAGGTGATTCAGGGCAGGAGTTTCAGGACATGAGATTCAGGGCATGAGTTTCAGTGCAGGAACTTGAGGTCATGAGATTCAGTGCACGAGTTTCAAAGCATGAGATTCAGGGCATGAGATTCAGGGCATGAGTTTCAGGATATTAGATTCATGGCATGAGTTTCAGTGCAGGAGTTTCAGGGCATGAGATTCAGGGCGTGAGTTTCAGAGCATGAGATTCAGGGCAGGTATTTCAGGGCATGTAATTCAGGGCATGAGTTTCTGGGCAGATGATTCAGGGCAGGAGTTTTAGGGCATGTGATTCAGGGCATGAGTTTCAGTGCATGAGTTTCAGTGCAGGAGTTTCAGGGCATGAGATTCAGGGCATGAGTTTCAGGGCATGAGATTCAGGGCAGGTATTTCAGGGCATGTAATTCAGGGCATGAGTTTCTGGGCAGATGATTCAGGGCAGGAGTTTTAGGGCATGTGATTCAGGGCATGAGTTTCAGTGCATGAGTTTCAGGGCAGGAGTTTCAGGGTATGTGATTTAGGGCAAGAGTTTCAGGGCATGAGATTCAGGGCTTGAGGTTCAGGGCATGAGGTTCAGGGCATGAGTTTCAGGGCATGAGATTCAGGGCATGAGTTTCAGTGCAGTTAATTGAGGGCATGAGATTCAGTGCACGAGTTTTAGAGCATGAGATTCAGGGCTTCATTTTCAGGGCAGGAGATTCAGGGCAGGTGTTTCAGGGCATGAGTTTCAGGGCATGAGATTCAGTGCAGGTGTTTCAGGGCATGAGATTCAGGGCATGAGTTTCAGTGCATGAATTTGAGGGCAGGAGTTTCAAGGCATGAGATTCAGGGCATGAGTTTCAGTGCATGAGATTCTGGGCATGAGTTTCTGGGCAGATGATTCAGGGCATTAGTTTTAGGGCATGTGGATCAGGGCATGAGATTCAGTGCATGAGTTACAGGGCAGGAGTTTCAGGGTATGTGATTTAGGGCATGAGTTTCAGGGCATGAGATTCAGGGCTTGAGTTTCAGTGCAGGAACTTGAGGGCATGAGATTCAGTGCACGAGTTTCAGGGCATGAGATTCAGGGCATGAGATTCTGGGCATGAGTTTCAGGGCAGGAGATTCAGGGCAGGTGTTTCAGTGCAGGAATTTCAGGGTATGAGATTCAGGGCATGAGTTTTAGGACTGGAGATTCAGGGAATGATTTTCAGGGCATGCGTTTCAAGGCAGGGGTTTCAGGGTATGTAATTCAGAGCGTGAGTTTCAGGATATGAGATTCATGGCATGAGTTTCAGTGCAGGAGTTTCAGGGCATGAGATTCAGGGCATGAGTTTCAGGGCATGAGATTCAGGACAGGAGTTTCAAGGCATGAAATTCAGGGCTTGAGTTTCACTGCATGAGCTTGAGGGCAGGAGTTTCAGGGCATGAGATTCAGGGCATGAGTTTCAGGGCATGAGATTCAGGGCAGGAATTTCAGGGCATGTAATTCAGGGCATGAGTTTCTGGGCAGATGATTCAGGGCAGGAGTTTTAGGGCATGTGATTCAGGGCATGAGTTTCAGTGCATGAGTTTCAGGGCAGGAGATTCAGGGTATGAGATTTAGGGCATGAGTTTCAGTGCATGAGATTCAGGGCTTGAGTTTCAGGGCATGATTTTCAGGGCAGGAGATTCAGGGCAGGTGTTTCAGTGCAGGAGTTTCAGGGCATGAGATTCAGGGCATGAGATTCAGGGCATGAGTTTCAGGATATGAGATTCATGGCATGAGTTTCAGTGCAGGAGATTCAGGGCATGAGTTTCAGTGCATAAGTTTGAGGGCAGGAGTTTCAAGGCATGAGATTCAGGGCATGAGTTTCAGTGCATGAGTTTGAGGGCAGGGGTTTCAGGGCATGTAATTCAGGGCGTGAGTTTCAGTGCATGAGATTCAGGGCAGATATTTCAGGGCATGTAATTCAGGGCATGAGTTTCTGGGCAGCTGATTCAGGGCAGGAATTTTAGGGCATGTGATTCAGGGCATGAGTTTCAGGGCATGAGTTTCAGTGCAGGAGTTTCAGGGCATGAGATTCAGGGCATGAATTTCAGGGCATGAGATTCAGGGCAGGTATTTCAGGGCATGTAATTCAGGGCATGAGTTTCTGGGCAGATGATTCAGGGCAGGAGTTTTAGGGCATGTGATTCAGGGCATGAGTTTCAGTGCATGAGTTTCAGGGCAGGAGTTTCAGGGTATGTGATTTAGGGCAAGAGTTTCAGGGCATGAGATTCAGGGCTTGAGTTTCAGGGCATGAGGTTCAGGGCATGAGTTTCAGGGCATGAGATTCAGGGCATGAGTTTCAGTGCAGTTAATTGAGGGCATGAGATTCAGTGCACGAGTTTTAGAGCATGAGATTCAGGGCTTCATTTTCAGGGCAGGAGATTCAGGGCAGGTGTTTCAGTGCAGGAGTTTCAGGGCATGAGATTCAGGGCATGAGATTCAGGGCATGAGTTTCAGGACAGGAGATTCAGGGCATGAGTTTCAGGGCATGAGTTTCAGGGCATGAGTTTCAGGGCAGGAGTTTCAGGGCATGTGATTCAGGGCGTGAGTTTCAGGGCATGAGATTCAGGGCAGGTGTTTCAGGGCATGTAATTCAGGGCATGAGTTTCTGGGCAGATGATTCAGGGCATTAGTTTTAGGGCATGTGGTTCAGGGCATGAGATTCAGTGCATGAGTTTCAGGGCAGGAGTTTCAGGGTATGTGATTTAGGGCATGATTTTCAGGGCATGAGATTCAGGGCTTGAGTTTCAGGGCATGAGGTTCAGGGCATGAGTTTCAGGGCATGAGATTCAGGGCATGAGTTTCAGTGCAGGAACTTGAGGGCATGAGATTCAGTGCACGAGTTTCAGAGCATGAGATTCAGGGCATGAGATTCAGGTCATGATTTTCAAGGCAGGAGATTCAGGGCAGGTGTTTCAGTGCAGGAGTTTCAGGACATGAGATTCAGGGCATGAGTTTCAGTGCAGTAACTTGAGGTCATGAGATTCAGTGCACGAGTTTCAGAGCGTGAGATTCAGGGCATGAGATTCAGGGCATGAGTTTCAGGGCAGGAGATTCAGGGCAGGTGTTTCAGTGCAGGAGTTTCAGGGCATGAGATTCAGGACATGAGATTCAGGGCATGAGTTTTAGGACAGGAGATTCAGGGCATGAGTTTCAGGGCATGAGTTTCAGGGCAGGAGTTTCAGGGCATGTAATTCAGGGCGTGAGTTTCAGGATATGAGATTCATGGCATGAGTTTCAGTGCAGGAGTTTCAGGGCATGAGATTCAGGGCATGAGTTTCAGGGCATGAGATTCAGGGCAGGTATTTCAGGGCATGTAATTCAGGGCATGAGTTTCTGGGCAGATGATTCAGGGCATGAGTTTTAGGGCATGTGATTCAGGGCATGAGTTTCAGTGCATGAGTTTCAGGGCAGGAGTTTCAGGGTATGTGATTTAGGGCATGAGTTTCAGTGCAGGAACTTGAGGGCATGAGATTCAGTGCACGAGTTTCAGAGCATGAGTTTCAGGGCATGAGGTTCAGGGCATGAGTTTCAGGGCATGAGATTCAGGTCATGAGTTTCAGTGCAGGAACTTGAGGGCATGAGATTCAGTGCACGAGTTTCAAAGCATGAGATTCAGGGCATGAGATTCAGGGCATGAGTTTCAGGGCATGAGATTCAGGGCATGAGTTTCAGGGCATGAGTTTCAGGGCAGGAGTTTCAGGGCATGTAATTCAGGGCGTGAGTTTCAGGATATTAGATTCATGGCATGAGTTTCAGTGCAGGAGTTTCAGGGCATGAGATTCAGGGCGTGAGTTTCAGAGCATGAGATTCAGTGCAGGTATTTCAGGGCATGTAATTCAGGGCATGAGTTTCTGGGCAGATGATTCAGGGCAGGAGTTTTAGGGCATGTGATTCAGGGCATGAGTTTCAGTGCATGAGTTTCAGTGCAGGAGTTTCAGGGCATGAGATTCAGGGCATGAGTTTCAGGGCATGAGATTCAGGGCAGGTATTTCAGGGCATGTAATTCAGGGCATGAGTTTCTGGGCAGATGATTCAGGGCAGGAGTTTTAGGGCATGTGATTCAGGGCATGAGTTTCAGGGCATGAGATTCAGGACATGAGTTTCAGGGCAGGAGTTTTAGGGCATGTGATTCAGGTCATGAGTTTGAGTGCATGAGTTTCAGGGCAGGAGTTTCAGGGTATGTGAATTAGGGCATGAGTTTCAGGGCATGAGATTCAGGGCTTGAGTTTCAGGGCATGAGATTCAGGGCATGAGATTCAGGGCATGAGTTTCAGGACAGGTGTTTCAGGGCATGAGTTTCAGGGCATGAGTTTCAGGGCAGGAGTTTCAGGGCATGAGATTCAGGGCATGAGTTTCAGGGTAGGTGATTCAGGGCAGGAGTTTCAGGACATGAGATTCAGGGCATGAGTTTCAGTGCAGGAACTTGAGGTCATGAGATTCAGTGCACGAGTTTCAAAGCATGAGATTCAGGGCATGAGATTCAGGGCATGAGTTTCAGGGCATGAGATTCAGGGCATGAGTTTCAGGGCATGAGTTTCAGGGCAGGAGTTTCAGGGCATGTAATTCAGGGCGTGAGTTTCAGGATATTAGATTCATGGCATGAGTTTCAGTGCAGGAGTTTCAGGGCATGAGATTCAGGGCGTGAGTTTCAGAGCATGAGATTCAGTGCAGGTATTTCAGGGCATGTAATTCAGGGCATGAGTTTCTGGGCAGATGATTCAGGGCAGGAGTTTTAGGGCATGTGATTCAGGGCATGAGTTTCAGTGCATGAGTTTCAGTGCAGGAGTTTCAGGGCATGAGATTCAGGGCATGAGTTTCAGGGCATGAGATTCAGGGCAGGTATTTCAGGGCATGTAATTCAGGGCATGAGTTTCTGGGCAGATGATTCAGGGCAGGAGTTTTAGGGCATGTGATTCAGGGCATGAGTTTCAGTGCATGAGTTTCAGGGCAGGAGTTTCAGGGTATGTGATTTAGGGCAAGAGTTTCAGGGCATGAGATTCAGTGCAGTTAATTGAGGGCATGAGATTCAGTGCACGAGTTTTAGAGCATGAGATTCAGGGCTTCATTTTCAGGGCAGGAGATTCAGGGCAGGTGTTTCAGTGCAGGAGTTTCAGGGCACGAGATTCAGGGCATGAGATTCAGGGCATGAGTTTCAGGGCATGAGATTCAGTGCAGGTGTTTCAGGGCATGAGATTCAGGGCATGAGTTTCAGTGCATGAATTTGAGGGCAGGAGTTTCAAGGCATGAGATTCAGGGCATGAGTTTCAGTGCATGAGTTTGAGGGCAGGAGTTTCAGGGCATGAGATTCAGGGCATGAGTTTCAGGGCATGAGATTCAGGGCAGGTATTTCAGGGCATGTAATTCAGGGCATGAGTTTCTGGGCAGATGATTCAGGGCATTAGTTTTAGGGCATGTGGATCAGGGCATGAGATTCAGTGCATGAGTTACAGGGCAGGAGTTTCAGGGTGTGTGATTTAGGGCATGAGTTTCAGGGCATGAGATTCAGGGCTTGAGTTTCAGTGCAGGAACTTGAGGGCATGAGATTCAGTGCACGAGTTTCAGAGCATGAGATTCAGGGCATGAGATTCAGGGCATGAGTTTCAGGGCATGAGATTCAGGGCAGGTATTTCAGGGCATGTAATTCAGGGCATGAGTTTCTGGGCAGATGATTCAGGGCAGGAATTTTAGTGCATGTGATTCAGGGCATGAGTTTCAGTGCATGAGTTTCAGGGCAGTAGTTTCAGGGTATGTGATTTAGGGCATGAGTTTCAGGGCATGAGATTCAGGACATGAGTTTCAGGGCAGGAGTTTTAGGGCATGTGATTCAGGTCATGAGTTTGAGTGCATGAGTTTCAGGGCAGGAGTTTCAGGGTATGTGAATTAGGGCATGAGTTTCAGGGCATGAGATTCAGGGCTTGAGTTTCAGGGCATGAGATTCAGGGCATGAGATTCAGGGCATGAGTTTCAGGACAGGAGTTTCAGGGCATGAGTTTCAGGGCATGAGTTTCAGGGCAGGAGTTTCAGGGCATGAGATTCAGGGCATGAGTTTCAGGGTAGGTGATTAAGGGCAGGAGTTTCAGGACATGAGATTCAGGGCATGAGTTTCAGTGCAGGAACTTGAGGTCATGAGATTCAGTGCACGAGTTTCAAAGCATGAGATTCAGGGCATGAGATTCAGGGCATGAGTTTCAGGGCATGAGATTCAGGGCATGAGTTTCAGGGCATGAGTTTCAGGGCAGGAGTTTCAGGGCATGTAATTCAGGGCGTGAGTTTCAGGATATTAGATTCATGGCATGAGTTTCAGTGCAGGAGTTTCAGGGCATGAGATTCAGGGCGTGAGTTTCAGAGCATGAGATTCAGGGCAGGTATTTCAGGGCATGTAATTCAGGGCATGAGTTTCTGGGCAGATGATTCAGGGCAGGAGTTTTAGGGCATGTGATTCAGGGCATGAGTTTCAGTGCATGAGTTTCAGTGCAGGAGTTTCAGGGCATGCGATTCAGGGCATGAGTTTCAGGGCATGAGATTCAGGGCAGGTATTTCAGGGCATGTAATTCAGGGCATGAGTTTCTGGGCAGATGATTCAGGGCAGGAGTTTTAGGGCATGTGATTCAGGGCATGAGTTTCAGTGCATGAGTTTCAGGGCAGGAGTTTCAGGGTATGTGATTTAGGGCAAGAGTTTCAGGGCATGAGATTCAGTGCAGTTAATTGAGGGCATGAGATTCAGTGCACGAGTTTTAGAGCATGAGATTCAGGGCTTCATTTTCAGGGCAGGAGATTCAGGGCAGGTGTTTCAGTGCAGGAGTTTCAGGGCACGAGATTCAGGGCATGAGATTCAGGGCATGAGTTTCAGGGCATGAGATTCAGTGCAGGTGTTTCAGGGCATGAGATTCAGGGCATGAGTTTCAGTGCATGAATTTGAGGGCAGGAGTTTCAAGGCATGAGATTCAGGGCATGAGTTTCAGTGCATGAGTTTGAGGGCAGGAGTTTCAGGGCATGAGATTCAGGGCATGAGTTTCAGGGCATGAGATTCAGGGCAGGTATTTCAGGGCATGTAATTCAGGGCATGAGTTTCTGGGCAGATGATTCAGGGCATTAGTTTTAGGGCATGTGGATCAGGGCATGAGATTCAGTGCATGAGTTACAGGGCAGGAGTTTCAGGGTATGTGATTTAGGGCATGAGTTTCAGGGCATGAGATTCAGGGCTTGAGTTTCAGTGCAGGAACTTGAGGGCATGAGATTCAGTGCACGAGTTTCAGGGCATGAGATTCAGGGCATGAGATTCTGGGCATGAGTTTCAGGGCAGGAGATTCAGGGCAGGTGTTTCAGTGCAGGAATTTCAGGGCATGAGATTCAGGGCATGAGTTTTAGGACTGGAGATTCAGGGAATGATTTTCAGGGCATGCGTTTCAAGGCAGGGGTTTCAGGGTATGTAATTCAGGGCGTGAGTTTCAGGATATGAGATTCATGGCATGAGTTTCAGTGCAGGAGTTTCAGGGCATGAGATTCAGGGCATGAGTTTCAGGGCATGAGATTCAGGACAGGAGTTTCAAGGCATGAAATTCAGGGCTTGAGTTTCACTGCATGAGCTTGAGGGCAGGAGTTTCAGGGCATGAGATTCAGGGCATGAGTTTCAGGGCATGAGATTCAGGGCAGGAATTTCAGGGCATGTAATTCAGGGCATGAGTTTCTGGGCAGATGATTCAGGGCAGGAGTTTTAGGGCATGTGATTCAGGGCATGAGTTTCAGTGCATGAGTTTCAGGGCAGGAGATTCAGGGTATGAGATTTAGGGCATGAGTTTCAGTGCATGAGATTCAGGGCTTGAGTTTCAGGGCATGATTTTCAGGGCAGGAGATTCAGGGCAGGTGTTTCAGTGCAGGAGTTTCAGGGCATGAGATTCAGGGCATGAGATTCAGGGCATGAGTTTCAGGATATGAGATTCATGGCATGAGTTTCAGTGCAGGAGATTCAGGGCATGAGTTTCAGTGCATAAGTTTGAGGGCAGGAGTTTCAAGGCATGAGATTCAGGGCATGAGTTTCAGTGCATGAGTTTGAGGGCAGGGGTTTCAGGGCATGTAATTCAGGGCGTGAGTTTCAGTGCATGAGATTCAGGGCAGATATTTCAGGGCATGTAATTCAGGGCATGAGTTTCTGGGCAGCTGATTCAGGGCAGGAATTTTAGGGCATGTGATTCAGGGCATGAGTTTCAGGGCATGAGTTTCAGTGCAGGAGTTTCAGGGCATGAGATTCAGGGCATGAATTTCAGGGCATGAGATTCAGGGCAGGTATTTCAGGGCATGTAATTCAGGGCATGAGTTTCTGGGCAGATGATTCAGGGCAGGAGTTTTAGGGCATGTGATTCAGGGCATGAGTTTCAGTGCATGAGTTTCAGGGCAGGAGTTTCAGGGTATGTGATTTAGGGCAAGAGTTTCAGGGCATGAGATTCAGGGCTTGAGTTTCAGGGCATGAGGTTCAGGGCATGAGTTTCAGGGCATGAGATTCAGGGCATGAGTTTCAGTGCAGTTAATTGAGGGCATGAGATTCAGTGCACGAGTTTTAGAGCATGAGATTCAGGGCTTCATTTTCAGGGCAGGAGATTCAGGGCAGGTGTTTCAGTGCAGGAGTTTCAGGGCATGAGATTCAGGGCATGAGATTCAGGGCATGAGTTTCAGGACAGGAGATTCAGGGCATGAGTTTCAGGGCATGAGTTTCAGGGCATGAGTTTCAGGGCAGGAGTTTCAGGGCATGTGATTCAGGGCGTGAGTTTCAGGGCATGAGATTCAGGGCAGGTGTATCAGGGCATGTAATTCAGGGCATGAGTTTCTGGGCAGATGATTCAGGACATTAGCTTTAGGGCATGTGGTTCAGGGCATGAGATTCAGTGCATGAGTTTCAGGGCAGGAGTTTCAGGGTATGTGATTTAGGGCATGAGTTTCAGGGCATGAGATTCAGGGTATGAGTTTCAGTGCAGGAACTTGAGGGCATGAGATTCAGTGCACGAGTTTCAGAGCATGAGATTCAGGGCATGAGATTCAGGGCATGAGTTTCAGTGCAGGAATTTCAGGGCATGAGATTCAGGGCATGAGATTCAGGGCATGAGTTTTAGGAAAGGAGATTCAGGGAATGAGTTTCAGGGCATGCGTTTCAAGGCAGGAGTTTCAGGGTATGTAATTCAGGGCGTGAGTTTCAGGATATGAGATTCATGGCATGAGTTTCAGTGCAGGAGTTTCAGGGCATGATATTCAGGGCATGAGTTTCAGGGCATGAGATTCAGGGCAGGAGTTTCAAGGCATGAAATTCAGGGCTTGAGTTTCACTGCATGAGTTTGAGGGCAGGAGTTTCAGGGCATGAGATCAGGGCATGAGTTTCAGGGCATGAGATTCAGGGCAGGAATTTCAGGGCATGTAATTCAGGGCATGAGTTTCTGGGCAGATGATTCAGGGCAGGAGTTTTAGGGCATGTGATTCAGGGCATGAGTTTCAGTGCATGAGTTTCAGGGCAGGAGATTCAGGGCTTGAGTTTCAGGGCATGATTTTCAGGGCAGGAGAATTCAGGGCAGGTGTTTCAGTGCAGGAGTTTCTGGGCATGAGATTCAGGGCATGAGATTCAGGGCATGAGTTTCAGGATATGAGATTCATGGCATGAGTTTCAGTGCAGGAGATTCAGGGCATGAGATTCAGGGCATGAGTTTCAGAGCATGAAATTCAGGGCATGATATTCAGGGCATGATTTTCAGTGCAGGAGATTCAGGGCAGGTGTTTCAGTGCAGGAGTTTCAGGGCATGAGATTCAGGGCATGAGATTCAGGGCATGAGTTTCAGGACTGGAGATTCAGGGCATGAGTTTCAGGGCATGAGTTTCAGGGCATGAGATTCAGGGCATGAGATTCAGGGCTTCATTTTCAGGGCAGGAGATTCAGGGCAGGTGTTTCAGTGCAGGAGTTTCAGGGCACGAGATTCAGTGCATGAGATTCAGGGCATGAGTTTCAGGGCATGAGTTTCAGGGCATGAGTTTCAGGGCAGGAGTTTCAGGGCATGTGATTCAAGGCGTGAGTTTCAGGATATGAGATTCATTGCATGAGTTTCAGTGCCAGTGTGTTTCAGGGCATGAGATTCAGGGCATGAGTTTCAGTGCATGAGTTTGAGGGCAGGAGTTTCAAGGCATGAGATTCAGGGCATGAGTTTCAGTGCATGAGTTTGAGGGCTGGAGTTTCAGGCCATGGGATTAAGGGCATGAGTTTCAGGGCATGAGATTCAGGGCAGGTGTTTCAGGGCATGTAATTCAGGGCATGAGTTTCTGGGCAGATGATTCAGGGCATGAGTTTTTGGGCATGTGATTCAGGGCATGAGTTTCAGTGCATGAGTTTCAGGGCAGGAGTTTCAGGGTATGTGATGTAGGGCATGAGTTTCAGGGCATGAGATTCAGGGCAGGATATTCAGGGCAGGTGTTTCAGTGCAGGAGTTTCAGGGCACGAGATTCAGTGCATGAGATTCAGGGCATGAGTTTCAGGGCATGAGTTTCAGGGCATGAGTTTCAGGGCAGGAGTTTCAGGGCATGTGATTCAAGGCGTGAGTTTCAGGATATGAGATTCATGGCATGAGTTTCAGTGCAAGTGTGTTTCAGGGCATGAGATTCAGGGCATGAGTTTCAGTGCATGAGTTTGAGGGCAGGAGTTTCAAGGCATGAGATTCAGGGCATGAGTTTCAGTGCATGAGTTTGAGGGCTGGAGTTTCAGGCCATGGGATTAAGGGCATGAGTTTCAGGGCATGAGATTCAGGGCAGGTGTTTCAGGGCATGTAATTCAGGGCATGAGTTTCTGGGCAGATGATTCAGGGCATGAGTTTTTGGGCATGTGATTCAGGGCATGAGTTTCAGTGCATGAGTTTCAGGGCAGGAGTTTCAGGGTATGTGATGTAGGGCATGAGTTTCAGGGCATGAGATTCAGGGCTTGAGATTCAGGGCATGAGTTTCAGAGCATGAGATTCAGGGCATGAGATTCAGGGCATGATTTTCAGGGCAGGAGATTCAGGGCAGGTGCTTCAGTGCAGGAGTTTCAGGGCATGAGATTCAGGGCATGAGATTCAGGGCATGAGTTTCAGGACAGGAGATTCAGGGCATGAGTTTCAGGGCATGAGTTTCAGGGCATGAGATTCAGGGCATGAGATTCAGGGCTTCATTTTCAGGGCAGGAGATTCAGGGCAGGTGTTTCAGTGCAGGAGTTTCAGGGCACGAGATTCAGGGCATGAGATTCAGGGCATGAGTTTCAGGGCATGAGTTTCAGGGCATGAGTTTCAGGGCAGGAGTTTCAGGGCATGTGATTCAAGGCGTGAGTTTCAGGATATGAGATTCATGGCATGAGTTTCAGTGCAGGTTTTTCAGGGCATGAGATTCAGGGCATGAGTTTCAGTGCATGAGTTTGAGGGCAGGAGTTTCAGGGTATGTGATTTAGGGCATGAGTTTCAGGGCATGAGATTCAGGGCTTGAGTTTCAGGGAAAGAGGTTCAGGGCATGAGTTTCAGGGCATGAGATTCAGGGCATGAGTTTCAGTGCAGGAACTTGAGGGCATGAGATTCAGTGCACGAGTTTGAGAGCATGAGTTTCAGGGCATGAGGTTCAGGGCATGAGTTTCAGGGCATGAGATTCAGGTCATGAGTTTCAGTGCAGGAACTTGAGGGCATGAGATTCAGTGCACGAGTTTCAGAGCATGAGATTCAGGGCATGAGATTCAGGGCATGAGTTTCAGGGCATGAGATTCAGGGCAGGTATTTCAGGGCATGTAATTCAGGGCATGAGTTTCTGGGCAGATGATTCAGGGCAGGAATTTTAGTGCATGTGATTCAGGGCATGAGTTTCAGTGCATGAGTTTCAGGGCAGTAGTTTCAGGGTATGTGATTTAGGGCATGAGTTTCAGGGCATGAGATTCAGGGCATGAGTTTCAGGGCAGGAGTTTTAGGGCATGTGATTCAGGGCATGAGTTTGAGTGCATGAGTTTCAGGGCAGGAGTTTCAGGGTATGTGAATTAGGGCATGAGTTTCAGGGCATGAGATTCAGGGCTTGAGTTTCAGGGCATGAGATTCAGGGCATGAGATTCAGGGCATGAGTTTCAGGACAGGAGTTTCAGGGCATGAGTTTCAGGGCATGAGTTTCAGGGCAGGAATTTCAGGGTATGTGATTCAGGGCATGAGTTTCAGGGCATGAGATTCAGGGCATGAGTTTCAGGGCATGAGATTCAGGGCAGGTGTTTCAGTGCAGGAGTTTCAGGGCATGAGATTCAGGGCATGAGTTTCAGGGCATGAGTTTCAGGGCAGGAGTTTCAGGGCATGTAATTCAGGGCGTGAGTTTCAGGATATTAGATTCATGGCATGAGTTTCAGTGCAGGAGTTTCAGGGCATGAGATTCAGGGCGTGAGTTTCAGGGCATGAGATTCAGGGCAGGTATTTCAGGGCATGTAATTCAGGGCATGAGTTTCTGGGCAGATGATTCAGGGCAGGAGTTTTAGGGCATGTGATTCAGGGCATGAGTTTCAGTGCATGAGTTTCAGTGCAGGAGTTTCAGGGCATGAGATTCAGGGCATGAGTTTCAGGGCATGAGATTCAGGGCAGGTATTTCAGGGCATGTAATTCAGGGCATGAGTTTCTGGGCAGATGATTCAGGGCAGGAGTTTTAGGGCATGTGATTCAGGGCATGAGTTTCAGTGCATGAGTTTCAGGGCAGGAGTTTCAGGGTATGTGATTTAGGGCAAGAGTTTCAGGGCATGAGATTCAGGGCTTGAGGTTCAGGGCATGAGGTTCAGGGCATGAGTTTCAGGGCATGAGATTCAGGGCATGAGTTTCAGTGCAGTTAATTGAGGGCATGAGATTCAGTGCACGAGTTTTAGAGCATGAGATTCAGGGCTTCATTTTCAGGGCAGGAGATTCAGGGCAGGTGTTTCAGTGCAGGAGTTTCAGGGCACGAGATTCAGGGCATGAGATTCAGGGCATGAGTTTCAGGGCATGAGATTCAGTGCAGGTGTTTCAGGGCATGAGATTCAGGGCATGAGTTTCAGTGCATGAATTTGAGGGCAGGAGTTTCAAGGCATGAGATTCAGGGCATGAGTTTCAGTGCATGAGTTTGAGGGCAGGAGTTTCAGGGCATGAGATTCAGGGCAGGTATTTCAGGGCATGTAATTCAGGGCATGAGTTTCTGGGCAGATGATTCAGGGCATTAGTTTTAGGGCATGTGGATCAGGGCATGAGATTCAGTGCATGAGTTACAGGGCAGGAGTTTCAGGGTATGTGATTTAGGGCATGAGTTTCAGGGCATGAGATTCAGGGCTTGAGTTTCAGTGCAGGAACTTGAGGGCATGAGATTCAGTGCACGAGTTTCAGGGCATGAGATTCAGGGCATGAGATTCTGGGCATGAGTTTCAGGGCAGGAGATTCAGGGCAGGTGTTTCAGTGCAGGAATTTCAGGGCATGAGATTCAGGGCATGAGTTTTAGGACTGGAGATTCAGGGAATGATTTTCAGGGCATGCGTTTCAAGGCAGGGGTTTCAGGGTATGTAATTCAGGGCGTGAGTTTCAGGATATGAGATTCATGGCAAGAGTTTCAGTGCAGGAGTTTCAGGGCATGAGATTCAGGGCATGAGTTTCAGGGCATGAGATTCAGGACAGGAGTTTCAAGGCATGAAATTCAGGGCTTGAGTTTCACTGCATGAGCTTGAGGGCAGGAGTTTCAGGGCCTGAGATTCAGGGCATGAGTTTCAGGGCATGAGATTCAGGGCAGGAATTTCAGGGCATGTAATTCAGGGCATGATTTTCTGGGCAGATGATTCAGGGCATGAGTTTTAGGGCATGTGATTCAGGGCATGAGTTTCAGTGCATGAGTTTCAGGGCAGGAGTTTCAGGGTATGTGATGTAGGGCATGAGTTTCAGGGCATGAGATTCAGGGCAAGAGATTCAGGGCATGAGTTTCAGGGCATGAGATTCAGGGCAGGTATTTCAGGGCATGTAATTCAGGGCATGAGTTTCTGGGCAGATGATTCAGGGCAGGAGTTTTAGGGCATGTGATTCAGGGCATGAGTTTCAGTGCATGAGTTTCAGGGCAGGAGTTTCAGGGTTTGTGATTTAGGGCAAGAGTTTCAGGGCATGAGATTCAGGGCTTGAGGTTCAGGGCATGAGGTTCAGGGCATGAGTTTCAGGGCATGAGATTCAGGGCATGAGTTTCAGTGCAGTTAATTGAGGGCATGAGATTCAGTGCACGAGTTTTAGAGCATGAGATTCAGGGCTTCATTTTCAGGGCAGGAGATTCAGGGCAGGTGTTTCAGTGCAGGAGTTTCAGGGCACGAGATTCAGGGCATGAGATTTAGGGCATGAGTTTCAGAGCATGAGATTCAGTGCAGGTGTTTCAGGGCATGAGATTCAGGGCATGAGTTTCAGTGCATGAATTTGAGGGCAGGAGTTTCAAGGCATGAGATTCAGGGCATGAGTTTCAGTGCATGAGTTTGAGGGCAGGAGTTTCAGGGCATGAGATTCAGGGCATGAGTTTCAGGGCATGAGATTCAGGGCAGGTATTTCAGGGCATGTAATTCAGGGCATGAGTTTCTGGGCAGATGATTCAGGGCATTAGTTTTAGGGCATGTGGATCAGGGCATGAGATTCGGTGCATGAGTTTCAGGGCAGGAGTTTCAGGGTATGTGATTTAGGGCATGAGTTTCAGGGCATGAGATTCAGGGCTTGAGTTTCAGTGCAGGAACTTGAGGGCATGAGATTCAGTGCACGAGTTTCAGGGCATGAGATTCAGGGCATGAGATTCTGGGCATGAGTTTCAGGGCAGGAGATTCAGGGCAGGTGTTTCAGTGCAGGAATTTCAGGGCATGAGATTCAGGGCATGAGTTTTAGGACAGGAGATTCAGGGAATGATTTTCAGGGCATGCGTTTTAAGGCAGGGGTTTCAGGGTATGTAATTCAGGGCGTGAGTTTCAGGATATGAGATTCATGGCATGAGTTTCAGTGCAGGAGTTTCAGGGCATGAGATTCAGGGCATGAGTTTCAGGGCATGAGATTCAGGACAGGAGTTTCAAGGCATGAAATTCAGGGCTTGAGTTTCACTGCATGAGCTTGAGGGCAGGAGTTTCAGGGCATGAGATTCAGGGCATGAGTTTCAGGGCATGAGATTCAGGGCAGGAATTTCAGGGCATGTAATTCAGGGCATGAGTTTCTGGGCAGATGATTCAGGGCAGGAGTTTTAGGGCATGTGATTCAGGGCATGAGTTTCAGTGCATGAGTTTCAGGACAGGAGATTCAGGGCATGAGTTTCAGGGCATGAGTTTCAGGGCATGAGATTCAAGGCATGAGATTCAGGGCTTCATTTTCAGGGCAGGAGATTCAGGGCAGGTGTTTCAGTGCAGGAGTTTCAGGGCACGAGATTCAGGGCATGAGATTCAGGGCATGAGTTTCAGGGCATGAGTTTCAGGGCAGGAGTTTCAGGGCATGTGATTCAAGGCGTGAGTTTCAGGATATGAGATTCATGGCATGAGTTTCAGTGCAGGTGTTTCAGGGCATGAGATTCAGGGCATGAGTTTCAGTGCATGAGTTTGAGGGCAGGAGTTTCAGGGTATGTGATTTAGGGCATGAGTTTCAGGGCATGAGATTCAGGGCTTGAGTTTCAGGGAAAGAGGTTCAGGGCATGAGTTTCAGGGCATGAGATTCAGGGCATGAGTTTCAGTGCAGGAACTTGAGGGCATGAGATTCAGTGCACGAGTTTCAGAGCATGAGTTTCAGGGCATGAGGTTCAGGGCATGAGTTTCAGGGCATGAGATTCAGGTCATGAGTTTCAGTGCAGGAACTTGAGGGCATGAGATTCAGTGCACGAGTTTCAGAGCATGAGATTCAGGGCATGAGATTCAGGGCATGAGTTTCAGGGCATGAGATTCAGGGCAGGTATTTCAGGGCATGTAATTCAGGGCATGAGTTTCTGGGCAGATGATTCAGGGCAGGAATTTTAGTGCATGTGATTCAGGGCATGAGTTTCAGTGCATGAGTTTCAGGGCAGTAGTTTCAGGGTATGTGATTTAGGGCATGAGTTTCAGGGCATGAGATTCAGGGCATGAGTTTCAGGGCAGGAGTTTTAGGGCATGTGATTCAGGGCATGAGTTTGAGTGCATGAGTTTCAGGGCAGGAGTTTCAGGGTATGTGATTCAAGGCGTGAGTTTCAGGATATCAGATTCATGGCATGAGTTTCAGTGCAGGTTTTTCAGGGCATGAGATTCAGGGCATGAGTTTCAGTGCATGAGTTTGAGGGCAGGAGTTTCAGGGTATGTGATTTAGGGCATGAGTTTCAGGGCATGAGATTCAGGGCTTGAGTTTCAGGGAAAGAGGTTCAGGGCATGAGTTTCAGGGCATGAGATTCAGGGCATGAGTTTCAGTGCAGGAACTTGAGGGCATGAGATTCAGTGCACGAGTTTCAGAGCATGAGTTTCAGGGCATGAGGTTCAGGTCATGAGTTTCAGGGCATGAGATTCAGGTCATGAGTTTCAGTGCAGGAACTTGAGGGCATGAGATTCAGTGCACGAGTTTCAGAGCATGAGATTCAGGGCATGAGATTCAGGGCATGAGTTTCAGGGCATGAGATTCAGGGCAGGTATTTCAGGGCATGTAATTCAGGGCATGAGTTTCTGGGCAGATGATTCAGGGCAGGAATTTTAGTGCATGTGATTCAGGGCATGAGTTTCAGTGCATGAGTTTCAGGGCAGTAGTTTCAGGGTATGTGATTTAGGGCATGAGTTTCAGGGCATGAGATTCAGGGCATGAGTTTCAGGGCAGGAGTTTTAGGGCATGTGATTCAGGGCATGAGTTTGAGTGCATGAGTTTCAGGGCAGGAGTTTCAGGGTATGTGAATTAGGGCATGAGTTTCAGGGCATGAGATTCAGGGCTTGAGTTTCAGGGCATGAGATTCAGGGCATGAGATTCAGGGCATGAGTTTCAGGACAGGAGTTTCAGGGCATGAGTTTCAGGGCATGAGTTTCAGGGCAGGAGTTTCAGGGCATGTGATTCAGGGCATGAGTTTCAGGGCATGAGATTCAGGGCATGAGTTTCAGGGCATGAGATTCAGGGCAGGTGTTTCAGTGCAGGAGTTTCAGGGCATATGATTCAGGGCATGAGTTTCAGGGCATGAGTTTCAGGGCAGGAGTTTCAGGGCATGTAATTCAGGGCGTGAGTTTCAGGATATTAGATTCATGGCATGAGTTTCAGTGCTGGAGTTTCAGGGCATGAGATTCAGGGCGTGAGTTTCAGGGCATGAGATTCAGGGCAGGTATTTCAGGGCATGTAATTCAGGGCATGAGTTTCTGGGCAGATGATTCAGGGCAGGAGTTTTAGGGCATGTGATTCAGGGCATGAGTTTCAGTGCATGAGTTTCAGTGCAGGAGTTTCAGGGCATGAGATTCAGGGCATGAGTTTCAGGGCATGAGATTCAGGGCAGGTATTTCAGGGCATGTAATTCAGGGCATGAGTTTCTGGGCAGATGATTCAGGGCAGGAGTTTTAGGGCATGTGATTCAGGGCATGAGTTTCAGTGCATGAGTTTCAGGGCAGGAGTTTCAGGGTATGTGATTTAGGGCAAGAGTTTCAGGGCATGAGATTCAGGGCTTGAGGTTCAGGGCATGAGGTTCAGGGCATGAGTTTCAGGGCATGAGATTCAGGGCATGAGTTTCAGTGCAGTTAATTGAGGGCATGAGATTCAGTGCACGAGTTTTAGAGCATGAGATTCAGGGCTTCATTTTCAGAGCAGGAGATTGAGGGCAGGTGTTTCAGTGCAGGAGTTTCAGGGCACGAGATTCAGGGCATGAGATTCAGGGCATGAGTTTCAGGGCATGAGATTCAGTGCAGGTGTTTCAGGGCATGAGATTCAGGGCATGAGTTTCAGTGCATGAATTTGAGGGCAGGAGTTTCAAGGCATGAGATTCAGGGCATGAGTTTCAGTGCATGAGTTTGAGGGCAGGAGTTTCAGGGCATGAGATTCAGGGCAGGTATTTCAGGGCATGTAATTCAGGGCATGAGTTTCTGGGCAGATGATTCAGGGCATTAGTTTTAGGGCATGTGGATCAGGGCATGAGATTCAGTGCATGAGTTACAGGGCAGGAGTTTCAGGGTATGTGATTTAGGGCATGAGTTTCAGGGCATGAGATTCAGGGCTTGAGTTTCAGTGCAGGAACTTGAGGGCATGAGATTCAGTGCACGAGTTTCAGGGCATGAGATTCAGGGCATGAGATTCTGGGCATGAGTTTCAGGGCAGGAGATTCAGGGCAGGTGTTTCAGTGCAGGAATTTCAGGGCATGAGATTCAGGGCATGAGTTTTAGGACAGGAGATTCAGGGAATGATTTTCAGGGCATGCGTTTTAAGGCAGGGGTTTCAGGGTATGTAATTCAGGGCGTGAGTTTCAGGATATGAGATTCATGGCATGAGTTTCAGTGCAGGAGTTTCAGGGCATGAGATTCAGGGCATGAGTTTCAGGGCATGAGATTCAGGACAGGAGTTTCAAGGCATGAAATTCAGGGCTTGAGTTTCACTGCATGAGCTTGAGGGCAGGAGTTTCAGGGCATGAGATTCAGGGCATGAGTTTCAGGGCATGAGATTCAGGGCAGGAATTTCAGGGCATGTAATTCAGGGCATGAGTTTCTGGGCAGATGATTCAGGGCAGGAGTTTTAGGGCATGTGATTCAGGGCATGAGTTTCAGTGCATGAGTTTCAGGACAGGAGATTCAGGGCATGAGTTTCAGGGCATGAGTTTCAGGGCATGAGATTCAAGGCATGAGATTCAGGGCTTCATTTTCAGGGCAGGAGATTCAGGGCAGGTGTTTCAGTGCAGGAGTTTCAGGGCACGAGATTCAGGGCATGAGATTCAGGGCATGAGTTTCAGGGCATGAGTTTCAGGGCAGGAGTTTCAGGGCATGTGATTCAAGGCGTGAGTTTCAGGATATGAGATTCATGGCATGAGTTTCAGTGCAGGTGTTTCAGGGCATGAGATTCAGGGCATGAGTTTCAGTGCATGAGTTTGAGGGCAGGAGTTTCAGGGTATGTGATTTAGGGCATGAGTTTCAGGGCATGAGATTCAGGGCTTGAGTTTCAGGGAAAGAGGTTCAGGGCATGAGTTTCAGGGCATGAGATTCAGGGCATGAGTTTCAGTGCAGGAACTTGAGGGCATGAGATTCAGTGCACGAGTTTCAGAGCATGAGTTTCAGGGCATGAGGTTCAGGGCATGAGTTTCAGGGCATGAGATTCAGGTCATGAGTTTCAGTGCAGGAACTTGAGGGCATGAGATTCAGTGCACGAGTTTCAGAGCATGAGATTCAGGGCATGAGATTCAGGGCATGAGTTTCAGGGCATGAGATTCAGGGCAGGTATTTCAGGGCATGTAATTCAGGGCATGAGTTTCTGGGCAGATGATTCAGGGCAGGAATTTTAGTGCATGTGATTCAGGGCATGAGTTTCAGTGCATGAGTTTCAGGGCAGTAGTTTCAGGGTATGTGATTTAGGGCATGAGTTTCAGGGCATGAGATTCAGGGCATGATTTTCAGGGCAGGAGTTTTAGGGCATGTGATTCAGGGCATGAGTTTGAGTGCATGAGTTTCAGGGCAGGAGTTTCAGGGTATGTGAATTAGGGCATGAGTTTCAGGGCATGAGATTCAGGGCTTGAGTTTCAGGGCATGAGATTCAGGGCATGAGATTCAGGGCATGAGTTTCAGGACAGGAGTTTCAGGGCATGAGTTTCAGGGCATCAGTTTCAGGGCAGGAGTTTCAGGGCATGTGATTCAGGGCATGAGTTTCAGGGCATGAGATTCAGGGCATGAGTTTCAGGGCATGAGATTCAGGGCAGGTGTTTCAGTGCAGGAGTTTCAGGGCATGAGATTCAGGGCATGAGTTTCAGGGCATGAGTTTCAGGGCAGGAGTTTCAGGGCATGTAATTCAGGGCGTGAGTTTCAGGATATTAGATTCATGGCATGAGTTTCAGTGCAGGAGTTTCAGGGCATGAGATTCAGGGCGTGAGTTTCAGGGCATGAGATTCAGGGCAGGTATTTCAGGGCATGTAATTCAGGGCATGAGTTTCTGGGCAGATGATTCAGGGCAGGAGTTTTAGGGCATGTGATTCAGGGCATGAGTTTCAGTGCATGAGTTTCAGTGCAGGAGTTTCAGGGCATGAGATTCAGGGCATGAGTTTCAGGGCATGAGATTCAGGGCAGGTATTTCAGGGCATGTAATTCAGGGCATGAGTTTCTGGGCAGATGATTCAGGGCAGGAGTTTTAGGGCATGTGATTCAGGGCATGAGTTTCAGTGCATGAGTTTCTGGGCAGATGATTCAGGGCAGGAGTTTTAGGGCATGTGATTCAGGGCATGAGTTTCAGTGCATGAGTTTCAGGACAGGAGATTCAGGGCATGAGTTTCAGGGCATGAGTTTCAGGGCATGAGATTCAGGGCATGAGATTCAGGGCTTCATTTTCAGGGCAGGAGATTCACGGCAGGTGTTTCAGTGCAGGAGTTTCAGGGCACGAGATTCAGGGCATGAGATTCAGGGCATGAGTTTCAGGGCATGAGTTTCAGGGCAGGAGTTTCAGGGCATGTGATTCAAGGCGTGAGTTTCAGGATATGAGATTCATGGCATGAGTTTCAGTGCAGGTGTTTCAGGGCATGAGATTTCAGGGCATGAGTTTCAGTGCATGAGTTTGAGGGCAGGAGTTTCAGGGTATGTGATTTAGGGCATGAGTTTCAGGGCATGAGATTCAGGGCTTGAGTTTCAGGGAAAGAGGTTCAGGGCATGAGTTTCAGGGCATGAGATTCAGGGCATGAGTTTCAGTGCAGGAACTTGAGGGCATGAGATTCAGTGCACGAGTTTCAGAGCATGAGTTTCAGGGCATGAGGTTCAGGGCATGAGTTTCAGGGCATGAGATTCAGGTCATGAGTTTCAGTGCAGGAACTTGAGGGCATGAGATTCAGTGCACGAGTTTCAGAGCATGAGATTCAGGGCATGAGATTCAGGGCATGAGTTTCAGGGCATGAGATTCAGGGCAGGTATTTCAGGGCATGTAATTCAGGGCATGAGTTTCTGGGCAGATGATTCAGGGCAGGAATTTTAGTGCATGTGATTCAGGGCATGAGTTTCAGTGCATGAGTTCAGGGCAGTAGTTTCAGGGTATGTGATTTAGGGCATGAGTTTCAGGGCATGAGATTCAGGGCATGATTTTCAGGGCAGGAGTTTTAGGGCATGTGATTCAGGGCATGAGTTTGAGTGCATGAGTTTCAGGGCAGGAGTTTCAGGGTATGTGAATTAGGGCATGAGTTTCAGGGCATGAGATTCAGGGCTTGAGTTTCAGGGCATGAGATTCAGGGCATGAGATTCAGGGCATGAGTTTCAGGACAGGAGTTTCAGGGCATGAGTTTCAGGGCATCAGTTTCAGGGCAGGAGTTTCAGGGCATGTGATTCAGGGCATGAGTTTCAGGGCATGAGATTCAGGGCATGAGTTTCAGGGCATGAGATTCAGGGCAGGTGTTTCAGTGCAGGAGTTTCAGGGCATGAGATTCAGGGCATGAGTTTCAGGGCATGAGTTTCAGGGCAGGAGTTTCAGGGCATGTAATTCAGGGCGTGAGTTTCAGGATATTAGATTCATGGCATGAGTTTCAGTGCAGGAGTTTCAGGGCATGAGATTCAGGGCGTGAGTTTCAGGGCATGAGATTCAGGGCAGGTATTTCAGGGCATGTAATTCAGGGCATGAGTTTCTGGGCAGATGATTCAGGGCAGGAGTTTTAGGGCATGTTGATTCCCAGGGCATGAGTTTCAGTGCATGAGTTTCAGTGCAGGAGTTTCAGGGCATGAGATTCAGGGCATGAGTTTCAGGGCATGAGATTCAGGGCAGGTATTTCAGGGCATGTAATTCAGGGCATGAGTTTCTGGGCAGATGATTCAGGGCAGGAGTTTTAGGGCATGTGATTCAGGGCATGAGTTTCAGTGCATGAGTTTCAGGGCAGGAGTTTCAGGGTATGTGATTTAGGGCAAGAGTTTCAGGGCATGAGATTCAGGGCTTGAGGTTCAGGGCATGAGGTTCAGGGCATGAGTTTCAGGGCATGAGATTCAGGGCATGAGTTTCAGTGCAGTTAATTGAGGGCATGAGATTCAGTGCACGAGTTTTAGAGCATGAGATTCAGGGCTTCATTTTCAGGGCAGGAGATTCAGGGCAGGTGTTTCAGTGCAGGAGTTTCAGGGCACGAGATTCAGGGCATGAGATTCAGGGCATGAGTTTCAGGGCATGAGATTCAGTGCAGGTGTTTCAGGGCATGAGATTCAGGGCATGAGTTTCAGTGCATGAATTTGAGGGCAGGAGTTTCAAGGCATGAGATTCAGGGCATGAGTTTCAGTGCATGAGTTTGAGGGCAGGAGTTTCAGGGCATGAGATTCAGGGCAGGTATTTCAGGGCATGTAATTCAGGGCATGAGTTTCTGGCAGATGATTCAGGGCATTAGTTTTAGGGCATGTGGATCAGGGCATGAGATTCAGTGCATGAGTTACAGGGCAGGAGTTTCAGGGTATGTGATTTAGGGCATGAGTTTCAGGGCATGAGATTCAGGGGCTTGAGTTTCAGTGCAGGAACTTGAGGGCATGAGATTCAGTGCACGAGTTTCAGGGCATGAGATTCAGGGCATGAGATTCTGGGCATGAGTTTCAGGGCAGGAGATTCAGGGCAGGTGTTTCAGTGCAGGAATTTCAGGGCATGA
>NW_027275947.1:0-47552 GCF_030028105.1 Mobula birostris | reverse complement strand
AAACCGTGTTTGTCGGTGATGGGAAACGTTGAGTGTCGTTGTTGGGAGACGGTGTGTGTCGGTGCTGGGAGACAGTGAGAGTCTGTGCTGGGAGACGGTGTGTGTCCGTTCTGGGAGACGGTGTGTGTCCATTCTGGGAGACGGTGTGTGTCCGTGCTGGGAGACGGTGAGTGTCCGTGCTGGGAGACGGTGAGTGTCCGTGCTGGGAGACGGTGTGTGTCGGTGCTGGGAGACTGTGTGTGACCTTGCTGGGAGATGGTGAGTGTCTGTGCTGGGAAACGGTTTTTGTCGGTGCTGGGAGACGGTGAGTGTCGTTGTTGGGAGATGGTGTGTGTCGGTGCTGGGAGACGGTGTGTGTCGGTGGTGGGAGACCATGTGTGTCGGTGCTGGGATAAGGTGTGTGTCCGTGCTGTGAGACGGTGTGTGTCCGTGCTGGGAGACGGTGAGTGTCCGTACTGGGAGACGGTGTGTGTCCGTGCTGGGAGACGGCGTGTCTCCATGCTGGGAGACGGCGAGTGTCCGTGCTGGGAGACGGCGAGTGTCCGTGCTGGGAGACGGCGAGTGTCCGTGCTGGGAGACCGTGAGTGTCCGTGCTGGGAGGCGGTGAGTGTCAGTGCTGGGAGGCGGCATGTGTCCGTGCTGGGAGACTGTGAGTGTCCGTGCTGGGAGACGGCGAGTGTCCGTGCTGGGAGACAACGAGTGTCCGTGCTGGGAGACGGTGTGTGCGCTGCTGGGTGACGGTATGTGTCAGTCTGTGAGACTGTGAGTGTCGGTGCTGGGAGACAGTGTGAGTCGGTGCTGAGAGACGGTGAGTGTCCGTGCTGGGAGATGGTGTGTGTCGCTGCTGGGAGACTGTGTGAGTCAGTGCTGGGAGACGGTGTGTGTCGGTGGTGGGAGATGGTGAGTGTACGTGCTGGGAGACCTTGAGTGTCCGTGCTGGGAGACGGTGTGTGTCTGTGCTGTGAGACGGTGTGTGACGGTGCTGGGAAACCGTGTTTGTCGGTGATGGGAAACGTTGAGTGTCGTTGTTGGGAGACGGTGTGTGTCGGTGCTGGGAGACAGTGAGAGTCTGTGCTGGGAGACGGTGTGTGTCCGTTCTGGGAGACGGTGTGTGTCCATTCTGGGAGACGGTGTGTGTCCGTGCTGGGAGCCGGTGAGTGTCCGTGCTGGGAGACGGTGAGTGTCCGTGCTGGGAGACGGTGTGTGTCGGTGCTGGGAGACTGTGTGTGACCTTGCTGGGAGATGGTGAGTGTCTGTGCTGGGAAACGGTGTTTGTCGGTGCTGGGAGACGGTGAGTGTCGTTGTTGGGAGATGGTGTGTGTCGGTGCTGGGAGACGGTGTGTGTCGGTGGTGGGAGACCGTGTGTGTCGTGGTGGGAGACGGTGTGTACTTGAGCTGGGAGACAGTGTGTGTCTGTGCTGGGAGACCATGTGTATCCGTCCTGGTAGAAGGTGTGCGTCCGTGCTGGCAGACTGTGTGTGTCCATGCTGGCAGACTGTGTGTGTCCATGCTGGGAGACGGTGAACGTCCGTACTGGGAGACGGTGTGTGTCCGTGCTGGGAGACGGTGTGTGTCCGTGCTGGGATAAAGTGTGTGTCCGTGCTGGGAGACGGTGTGTGTCCGTGCTGAGAGACGGTGAGTGTCCGTACTGGGAGACGGTGAGTGCCCCTGCTGGGAGACAGTGAGTGTCCGTGCTGGGAGACGGTGTGTGTCCGTGCTGGGAGACGGTGAGTGCCCCTACTGCGAGACGGTGAGAGTCCGTGCTGGGAGATGGTGTGTGTCCGTTCTGGGAGACGGTGTGTGTCCGTGCTGGGAGACGATGTGTGTCGGTGCTGGGAGACTGTGTGTGACCGTGCTGGGAGACGGAGAGTGTCCGTGCTGGGAGACGGTGAGAGTCTGTGCTGGGAGACGGTGTGTGTCGGTACTGGGAGACTGTGTGTATCCGTCCTGGGAGAAGGTGTGTATCCGTGCTGGCAGACGGTGTGTGTCCATGCTGGGAGACGGTGAGTGTCCGTACTGGGAGACGGTGAGTGTCCGTGCTGGGAGACGGCGTGTCTCCGTGCTGGGAGACGGCGAGTGTCTGTGCTGGGAGACGGCGAGTGTCCGTGCTGAGAGACCGTGTGTGTCCGTGCTGGGAGACCGTGAGTGTCCGTGCTGGGAGGCGGTGAGTGTCAGTGCTGGAAGGCGGCGTGTGTCCGTGCTGGGAGACGGCGAGTGTCCGTGCTGGGAGACAACGAGTGTCCGTGCTGGGAGACGGTGTGTGCGCTGCTGGGTGACGGTATGTGTCAGTCTGTGAGACTGTGAGTGTCGGTGCTGGGAGACAGTGTGAGTCGGTGCTGGGAGACGGTGAGTGTCCGTGCTGGGAGATGGTGTGTGTCGCTGCTGGGAAACTGTGTGAGTCAGTGCTGGGAGACGGTGTGTGTCGGTGGTGGGAGATGGTGAGTGTACGTGCTGGGAGACCTTGAGTGTCCGTGCTGGCAGACGGTGTGTGTCTGTGCTGTGAGACGGTGTGTGACGGTGCTGGGAAACCGTGTTTGTCGGTGATGGGAAACGTTGAGTGTCGTTGTTGGGAGACGGTGTGTGTCGGTGCTGGGAGACAGTGAGAGTCTGTGCTGGGAGACGGTGTGTGTCCGTTCTGGGAGACGGTGTGTGTCCATTCTGGGAGATGGTGTGTGTCCGTGCTGGGAGACGGTGAGTGTCCGTGCTGGGAGACGGTGAGTGTCCGTGCTGGGAGACGGTGTGTGTCGGTGCTGTGAGACTGTGTGTGACCTTGCTGGGAGATGGTGAGTGTCTGTGCTGGGAAACGGTGTTTGTCGGTGCTGGGAGACGGTGAGTGTCGTTGTTGGGAGATGGTGTGTGTCGGTGCTGGGAGACGGTGTGTGTCGGTGGTGGGAGACCATGTGTGTCGGTGCTGGGATAAGGTGTGTGTCCGTGCTGGGAGACGGCGAGTGTCCGTGCTGGGAGACGGCGAGTGTCCGTGCTGGGAGACCGTGAGTGTCCGTGCTGGGAGGCGGTGAGTGTCAGTGCTGGGAGGCGGCATGTGTCCGTGCTGGGAGACTGTGAGTGTCCGTGCTGGGAGACGGCGAGTGTCCGTGCTGGGAGACAACGAGTGTCCGTGCTGGGAGACGGTGTGTGCGCTGCTGGGTGACGGTATGTGTCAGTCTGTGAGACTGTGAGTGTCGGTGCTGGGAGACAGTGTGAGTCGGTGCTGAGAGACGGTGAGTGTCCGTGCTGGGAGATGGTGTGTGTCGCTGCTGGGAGACTGTGTGAGTCAGTGCTGGGAGACGGTGTGTGTCGGTGGTGGGAGATGGTGAGTGTACGTGCTGGGAGACCTTGAGTGTCCGTGCTGGGAGACGGTGTGTGTCTGTGCTGTGAGACGGTGTGTGACGGTGCTGGGAAACCGTGTTTGTCGGTGATGGGAAACGTTGAGTGTCGTTGTTGGGAGACGGTGTGTGTCGGTGCTGGGAGACAGTGAGAGTCTGTGCTGGGAGACGGTGTGTGTCCGTTCTGGGAGACGGTGTGTGTCCATTCTGGGAGACGGTGTGTGTCCGTGCTGGGAGCCGGTGAGTGTCCGTGCTGGGAGACGGTGAGTGTCCGTGCTGGGAGACGGTGTGTGTCGGTGCTGGGAGACTGTGTGTGACCTTGCTGGGAGATGGTGAGTGTCTGTGCTGGGAAACGGTGTTTGTCGGTGCTGGGAGACGGTGAGTGTCGTTGTTGGGAGATGGTGTGTGTCGGTGCTGGGAGACGGTGTGTGTCGGTGGTGGGAGACCGTGTGTGTCGTGGTGGGAGACGGTGTGTACTTGAGCTGGGAGACAGTGTGTGTCTGTGCTGGGAGACCATGTGTATCCGTCCTGGTAGAAGGTGTGCGTCCGTGCTGGCAGACTGTGTGTGTCCATGCTGGCAGACTGTGTGTGTCCATGCTGGGAGACGGTGAACGTCCGTACTGGGAGACGGTGTGTGTCCGTGCTGGGAGACGGTGTGTGTCCGTGCTGGGATAAAGTGTGTGTCCGTGCTGGGAGACGGTGTGTGTCCGTGCTGAGAGACGGTGAGTGTCCGTACTGGGAGACGGTGAGTGCCCCTGCTGGGAGACAGTGAGTGTCCGTGCTGGGAGACGGTGTGTGTCCGTGCTGGGAGACGGTGAGTGCCCCTACTGCGAGACGGTGAGAGTCCGTGCTGGGAGATGGTGTGTGTCCGTTCTGGGAGACGGTGTGTGTCCGTGCTGGGAGACGATGTGTGTCGGTGCTGGGAGACTGTGTGTGACCGTGCTGGGAGACGGAGAGTGTCCGTGCTGGGAGACGGTGAGAGTCTGTGCTGGGAGACGGTGTGTGTCGGTACTGGGAGACTGTGTGTATCCGTCCTGGGAGAAGGTGTGTATCCGTGCTGGCAGACGGTGTGTGTCCATGCTGGGAGACGGTGAGTGTCCGTACTGGGAGACGGTGAGTGTCCGTGCTGGGAGACGGCGTGTCTCCGTGCTGGGAGACGGCGAGTGTCTGTGCTGGGAGACGGCGAGTGTCCGTGCTGAGAGACCGTGTGTGTCCGTGCTGGGAGACCGTGAGTGTCCGTGCTGGGAGGCGGTGAGTGTCAGTGCTGGAAGGCGGCGTGTGTCCGTGCTGGGAGACGGCGAGTGTCCGTGCTGGGAGACAACGAGTGTCCGTGCTGGGAGACGGTGTGTGCGCTGCTGGGTGACGGTATGTGTCAGTCTGTGAGACTGTGAGTGTCGGTGCTGGGAGACAGTGTGAGTCGGTGCTGGGAGACGGTGAGTGTCCGTGCTGGGAGATGGTGTGTGTCGCTGCTGGGAAACTGTGTGAGTCAGTGCTGGGAGACGGTGTGTGTCGGTGGTGGGAGATGGTGAGTGTACGTGCTGGGAGACCTTGAGTGTCCGTGCTGGCAGACGGTGTGTGTCTGTGCTGTGAGACGGTGTGTGACGGTGCTGGGAAACCGTGTTTGTCGGTGATGGGAAACGTTGAGTGTCGTTGTTGGGAGACGGTGTGTGTCGGTGCTGGGAGACAGTGAGAGTCTGTGCTGGGAGACGGTGTGTGTCCGTTCTGGGAGACGGTGTGTGTCCATTCTGGGAGATGGTGTGTGTCCGTGCTGGGAGACGGTGAGTGTCCGTGCTGGGAGACGGTGAGTGTCCGTGCTGGGAGACGGTGTGTGTCGGTGCTGTGAGACTGTGTGTGACCTTGCTGGGAGATGGTGAGTGTCTGTGCTGGGAAACGGTGTTTGTCGGTGCTGGGAGACGGTGAGTGTCGTTGTTGGGAGATGGTGTGTGTCGGTGCTGGGAGACGGTGTGTGTCGGTGGTGGGAGACCATGTGTGTCGGTGCTGGGATAAGGTGTGTGTCCGTGCTGTGAGACGGTGTGTGTCCGTGCTGGGAGACTGCGAGTGTCCGTGCTGGGAGACGGTGAGTGCTCCTGGCGGGAGACGGCGTGTGTCCGTGCTGGGAGACGGTGAGTGTCCGTGCTGGGAGACTCTGCGTGTCCGTGCTGGGAGACGGCATGTGTCCGTGCTGGGAGGCGGCGTGTGTCCGTGCTGGGAGATGGTGTGTGTCCATGCTGGGAGACGGTGAGTGTCCGTACTGGGAGACGGTGTGTATCAGTGCTGGGAGACGGTGTGTGTCCGTGCTGGGAGACGGTGTGTGCCGGTGCTGTGATAAGGTGTGTGTCCGTGCTGGGAGACGGTGTGTATTGGTGCTGGGAGATGGTGAGTGTCCGTGCTGGGAGACGATGAGTGTCCCTGCTGGGAGACGGTGTGTGTGCGTGCTGGGAGATGGTGAGTGTCCGTGCTGGGAGACGGTGAGTGTCCGTGCTGGGAGACGGTGAGTATCCATGCTGGGAGACGGTGTGTGTCGGTGCTGGGAGACAGGGAGTGTCCGTGCTGGGAGACAGGGAGTGTCTGTGCTGGGAGACGGCGTGTGTCTGTGCTGGGAGACGGCGAGTGTACGTTCTGGGAGACGGCGTGTCTCCGTGCTGGGAGACAGCGAGTGTCCGTGCTGGGAGGCGGTGAGTGTCCGTGCTGGGAGGCGGCGTGTGTCCGTGCTGGGAGACTGTGAGAGTCCGTGCTGGGAGACGGCGAGTGTCCGTGCTGGGAGACAACGAGTGTCCGTGCTGGGAGACGGTGTGTGCGCTGCTGGGTGACGGTATGTGTCAGTCTGTGAGACTGTGAGTGTTGGTGCTGGGAGACAGTGTGTGTCGCTGCTGGGAGACTGTGTTAGTCAGTGCTGGGAGACGGTGTGTGTCGGTGGTGGGAGATCGTGTGTGTCGTGGTGGGAGACGGTGTGTACTTGAGCTGGGAGACAGTGTGTGTCTGTGCTGGGAGACCATGTGTATCCGTCCTGGTAGAAGGTGTGCGTCCGTGCTGGCAGACGGTGTGTGTCCGTGCTGGCAGACTGTGTGTGTCCATGCTGGGAGACGGTGAATGTCCGTACTGGGAGACGGTGTGTGTCCGTGCTGGGAGACGGTGTGTGTCCGTGCTGGGATAAAGTGTGTGTCCGTGCTGGGAGACGGTGTGTGTCCGTGCTGAGAGACGGTGAGTGTCCGTACTGGGAGACGGTGAGTGCCCCTGCTGGGAGACAGTGATTGTCCGTGCTGGGAGACGGTGTGTGTCCGTGCTGGGAGACGGTGAGTGCCCTTACTGGGAGACGGTGAGAGTCCGTGCTGGGAGACGGTGTGTGTCCGTTCTGGGAGACGGTGTGTGTCCGTGCTGGGAGGCGATGTGTGTCGGTGCTGGGAGACTGTGTGTGACCGTGCTGGGAGACGGAGAGTGTCCGTGCTGGGAGACGGTGAGAGTCTGTGCTGGGAGACGGTGTGTGTCGGTGCTGGGAGACTGTGTGTATCCGTCCTGGGAGAAGGTGTGTATCCGTGCTGGCAGACGGTGTGTGTCCATGCTGGGAGATGGTGAGTGTCCGTACTGGGAGACGGTGAGTGTCCGTGCTGGGAGACGGCGTGTCTCCGTGCTGGGAGACGGCGAGTGTCCGTGCTGGGAGACGGCGAGTGTCCGTGCTGGGAGACGGCGAGTGTCCGTGCTGAGAGACCGTGTGTGTCCGTGCTGGGATAACGTGAGTGTCCGTGCTGGGAGGCGGTGAGTGTCAGTGCTGGGAGGCGGCGTGTGTCCGTGCTGGGAGACTGTGAGTGTCCGTGCTGGGAGACGGCGAGTGTCCGTGCTGGGAGACAACGAGTGTCCGTGCTGGGAGACGGTGTGTGCGCTGCTGGGTGACGGTATGTGTCAGTCTGTGAGACTGTGAGTGTCGGTGCTGGGAGACAGTGTGAGTCGGTGCTGGGAGACGGTGAGTGTCCGTGCTGGGAGACGGTGTGTGTCGGTGGTGGGAGATGGTGTGTGTCGCTGCTGGGAAACTGTGTGAGTCAGTGCTGGGAGACGGTGTGTGTCGGTGGTGGGAGATGGTGAGTGTACGTGCTGGGAGACCTTGAGTGTCCGTGCTGGGAGACGGTGTGTGTCTGTGCTGTGAGACGGTGTGTGACGGTGCTGGGAAACCGTGTTTGTCGGTGATGGGAAATGTTGAGTGTCGTTGTTGGGAGACGGTGTGTGTTGGTGCTGGGAGACAGTGAGAGTCTGTGCTGGGAGACGGTGTGTGTCCGTTCTGGGAGACGGTGTGTGTCCATTCTGGGAGATGGTGTGTGTCGGTGCTGGGAGACGGTGAGTGTCCGTGCTGGGAGACGGTGAGTGTCCGTGCTGGGAGACGGTGTGTGTCGGTGCTGTGAGACTGTGTGTGACCTTGCTGGGAGATGGTGAGTGTCTGTGCTGGGAAACGGTGTTTGTCGGTGCTGGGAGACGGTGAGTGTCGTTGTTGGGAGATGGTGTGTGTCGGTGCTGGGAGACGGTGTGTGTCGGTGGTGGGAGACCATGTGTGTCGGTGCTGGGATAAGGTGTGTGTCCGTGCTGTGAGACGGTGTGTGTCCGTGCTGGGAGACTGCGAGTGTCCGTGCTGGGAGACGGTGAGTGCTCCTGGCGGGAGACGGCGTGTGTCCGTGCTGGGAGACGGTGAGTGTCCGTGCTGGGAGACTCTGCGTGTCCGTGCTGGGAGACGGCATGTGTCCGTGCTGGGAGGCGGCGTGTGTCCGTGCTGGGAGATGGTGTGTGTCCATGCTGGGAGACGGTGAGTGTCCGTACTGGGAGACGGTGTGTATCAGTGCTGGGAGACGGTGTGTGTCCGTGCTGGGAGACGGTGTGTGCCGGTGCTGTGATAAGGTGTGTGTCCGTGCTGGGATAAAGTGTGTGTCCGTGCTGGGAGACGGTGTGTGTCCGTGCTGAGAGACGGTGAGTGTCCGTACTGGGAGACGGTGAGTGCCCCTGCTGGGAGACAGTGATTGTCCGTGCTGGGAGACGGTGTGTGTCCGTGCTGGGAGACGGTGAGTGCCCTTACTGGGAGACGGTGAGAGTCCGTGCTGGGAGACGGTGTGTGTCCGTTCTGGGAGACGGTGTGTGTCCGTGCTGGGAGGCGATGTGTGTCGGTGCTGGGAGACTGTGTGTGACCGTGCTGGGAGACGGAGAGTGTCCGTGCTGGGAGACGGTGAGAGTCTGTGCTGGGAGACGGTGTGTGTCGGTGCTGGGAGACTGTGTGTATCCGTCCTGGGAGAAGGTGTGTATCCGTGCTGGCAGACGGTGTGTGTCCATGCTGGGAGATGGTGAGTGTCCGTACTGGGAGACGGTGAGTGTCCGTGCTGGGAGACGGCGTGTCTCCGTGCTGGGAGACGGCGAGTGTCCGTGCTGGGAGACGGCGAGTGTCCGTGCTGAGAGACCGTGTGTGTCCGTGCTGGGATAACGTGAGTGTCCGTGCTGGGAGGCGGTGAGTGTCAGTGCTGGGAGGCGGCGTGTGTCCGTGCTGGGAGACTGAGAGTGTCCGTGCTGGGAGACGGCGAGTGTCCGTGCTGGGAGACAACGAGTGTCCGTGCTGGGAGACGGTGTGTGCGCTGCTGGGTGACGGTATGTGTCAGTCTGTGAGACTGTGAGTGTCGGTGCTGGGAGACAGTGTGAGTCGGTGCTGGGAGACGGTGAGTGTCCGTGCTGGGAGACGGTGTGTGTCGGTGGTGGGAGATGGTGTGTGTCGCTGCTGGGAAACTGTGTGAGTCAGTGCTGGGAGACGGTGTGTGTCGGTGGTGGGAGATGGTGAGTGTACGTGCTGGGAGACCTTGAGTGTCCGTGCTGGGAGACGGTGTGTGTCTGTGCTGTGAGACGGTGTGTGACGGTGCTGGGAAACCGTGTTTGTCGGTGATGGGAAATGTTGAGTGTCGTTGTTGGGAGACGGTGTGTGTCGGTGCTGGGAGACAGTGAGAGTCTGTGCTGGGAGACGGTGTGTGTCCGTTCTGGGAGACGGTGTGTGTCCATTCTGGGAGATGGTGTGTGTCCGTGCTGGGAGACGGTGAGTGTCCGTGCTGGGAGACGGTGAGTGTCCGTGCTGGGAGACGGTGTGTGTCGGTGCTGTGAGACTGTGTGTGACCTTGCTGGGAGATGGTGAGTGTCTGTGCTGGGAAACGGTGTTTGTCGGTGCTGGGAGACGGTGAGTGTCGTTGTTGGGAGATGGTGTGTGTCGGTGCTGGGAGACGGTGTGTGTCGGTGGTGGGAGACCATGTGTGTCGGTGCTGGGATAAGGTGTGTGTCCGTGCTGTGAGACGGTGTGTGTCCGTGCTGGGAGACTGCGAGTGTCCGTGCTGGGAGACGGTGAGTGCTCCTGGCGGGAGACGGCGTGTGTCCGTGCTGGGAGACGGTGAGTGTCCGTGCTGGGAGACTCTGCGTGTCCGTGCTGGGAGACGGCATGTGTCCGTGCTGGGAGGCGGCGTGTGTCCGTGCTGGGAGATGGTGTGTGTCCATGCTGGGAGACGGTGAGTGTCCGTACTGGGAGACGGTGTGTATCAGTGCTGGGAGACGGTGTGTGTCCGTGCTGGGAGACGGTGTGTGCCGGTGCTGTGATAAGGTGTGTGTCCGTGCTGGGAGACGGTGTGTATTGGTGCTGGGAGAAGGTGAGTGTCCGTGCTGGGAGACGATGAGTGTCCCTGCTGGGAGACGGTGTGTGTGCGTGCTGGGAGATGGTGAGTGTCCGTGCTGGGAGACGGTGAGTGTCCGTGCTGGGAGACGGTGAGTATCCATGCTGGGAGACGGTGTGTGTCGGTGCTGGGAGACAGGGAGTGTCCGTGCTGGGAGACAGGGAGTGTCTGTGCTGGGAGACCGCGTGTGTCCGTGCTGGGAGACGGCGTGTGTCTGTGCTGGGAGACGGCGAGTGTACGTTCTGGGAGACGGCGTGTCTCCGTGCTGGGAGACAGCGAGTGTCCGTGCTGGGAGGCGGTGAGTGTCCGTGCTGGGAGGCGGCGTGTGTCCGTGCTGGGAGACTGTGAGAGTCCGTGCTGGGAGACGGCGAGTGTCCGTGCTGGGAGACAACGAGTGTCCGTGCTGGGAGACGGTGTGTGCGCTGCTGGGTGACGGTATGTGTCAGTCTGTGAGACTGTGAGTGTTGGTGCTGGGAGACAGTGTGAGTCGGTGCTGGGAGACGCTGAGTGTCCGTGCTGGGAGATGGTGTGTGTCGCTGCTGGGAGACTGTGTTAGTCAGTGCTGGGAGACGGTGTGTGTCGGTGGTGGGAGATCGTGTGTGTCGTGGTGGGAGACGGTGTGTACTTGAGCTGGGAGACAGTGTGTGTCTGTGCTGGGAGACCATGTGTATCCGTCCTGGTAGAAGGTGTGCGTCCGTGCTGGCAGACTGTGTGTGTCCGTGCTGGCAGACTGTGTGTGTCCATGCTGGGAGACGGTGAATGTCCGTACTGGGAGACGGTGTGTGTCCGTGCTGGGAGACGGTGTGTGTCCGTGCTGGGATAAAGTGTGTGTCCGTGCTGGGAGACGGTGTGTGTCCGTGCTGAGAGACGGTGAGTGTCCGTACTGGGAGACGGTGAGTGCCCCTGCTGGGAGACAGTGATTGTCCGTGCTGGGAGACGGTGTGTGTCCGTGCTGGGAGACGGTGAGTGCCCTTACTGGGAGACGGTGAGAGTCCGTGCTGGGAGACGGTGTGTGTCCGTTCTGGGAGACGGTGTGTGTCCGTGCTGGGAGGCGATGTGTGTCGGTGCTGGGAGACTGTGTGTGACCGTGCTGGGAGACGGAGAGTGTCCGTGCTGGGAGACGGTGAGAGTCTGTGCTGGGAGACGGTGTGTGTCGGTGCTGGGAGACTGTGTGTATCCGTCCTGGGAGAAGGTGTGTATCCGTGCTGGCAGACGGTGTGTGTCCATGCTGGGAGATGGTGAGTGTCCGTACTGGGAGACGGTGAGTGTCCGTGCTGGGAGACGGCGTGTCTCCGTGCTGGGAGACGGCGAGTGTCCGTGCTGGGAGACGGCGAGTGTCCGTGCTGGGAGACGGCGAGTGTCCGTGCTGAGAGACCGTGTGTGTCCGTGCTGGGATAACGTGAGTGTCCGTGCTGGGAGGCGGTGAGTGTCAGTGCTGGGAGGCGGCGTGTGTCCGTGCTGGGAGACTGTGAGTGTCCGTGCTGGGAGACGGCGAGTGTCCGTGCTGGGAGACAACGAGTGTCCGTGCTGGGAGACGGTGTGTGCGCTGCTGGGTGACGGTATGTGTCAGTCTGTGAGACTGTGAGTGTCGGTGCTGGGAGACAGTGTGAGTCGGTGCTGGGAGACGGTGAGTGTCCGTGCTGGGAGACGGTGTGTGTCGGTGGTGGGAGATGGTGAGTGTACGTGCTGGGAGACCTTGAGTGTCCGTGCTGGGAGACGGTGTGTGTCTGTGCTGTGAGACGGTGTGTGACGGTGCTGGGAAACCGTGTTTGTCGGTGATGGGAAACGTTGAGTGTCGTTGTTGGGAGACGGTGTGTGTCGGTGCTGGGAGACAGTGAGAGTCTGTGCTGGGAGACGGTGTGTGTCCGTTCTGGGAGACGGTGTGTGTCCATTCTGGGAGACGGTGTGTGTCCGTGCTGGGAGACGGTGAGTGTCCGTGCTGGGAGACGGTGAGTGTCCGTGCTGGGAGACGGTGTGTGTCGGTGCTGGGAGACTGTGTGTGACCTTGCTGGGAGATGGTGAGTGTCTGTGCTGGGAAACGGTGTTTGTCGGTGCTGGGAGACGGTGAGTGTCGTTGTTGGGAGATGGTGTGTGTCGGTGCTGGGAGACGGTGTGTGTCGGTGGTGGGAGACCATGTGTGTCGGTGCTGGGATAAGGTGTGTGTCCGTGCTGTGAGACGGTGTGTGTCCGTGCTGGGAGACGGCGAGTGTCCGTGCTGGGAGATGGTGTGTGTCGCTGCTGGGAGACTGTGTGAGTCAGTGCTGGGAGACGGTGTGTGTCGGTGGTGGGAGACCGTGTGTGTCGTGGTGGGAGACGGTGTGTACTTGAGCTGGGAGACAGTGTGTGTCTGTGCTGGGAGACCATGTGTATCGGTCCTGGTAGAAGGTGTGCGTCCGTGCTGGCAGACTGTGTGTGTCCATGCTGGCAGACTGTGTGTGTCCATGCTGGGAGACGGTGAATGTCCGTACTGGGAGACGGTGTGTGTCCGTGCTGGGAGACGGTGTGTGTCCGTGCTGGGATAAAGTGTGTGTCCGTGCTGGGAGACGGTGTGTGTCCGTGCTGAGAGACGGTGAGTGTCCGTACTGGGAGACGGTGAGTGCCCCTGCTGGGGGACAGTGAGTGTCCGTGCTGGGAGACGGTGTGTGTCCGTGCTGGGAGACGGTGAGTGCCCTTACTGGGAGACGGTGAGAGTCCGTGCTGGGAGACGGTGTGTGTCCGTTCTGGGAGACGGTGTGTGTCCGTGCTGGGAGACGATGTGTGTCGGTGCTGGGAGACTGTGTGTGACCGTGCTGGGAGACGGAGAGTGTCCGTGCTGGGAGACGGTGAGAGTCTGTGCTGGGAGACGGTGTGTGTCGGTGCTGGGAGACTGTGTGTATCCGTCCTGGGAGAAGGTGTGTATCCGTGCTGGCAGACTGTGTGTGTCCATGCTGGGAGACGGTGAGTGTCCGTACTGGGAGACGGGGAGTGTCCGTGCTGGGAGACGGCGTGTCTCCGTGCTGGGAGACGGCGAGTGTCCGTGCTGGGAGACGGCGAGTGTCCGTGCTGAGAGACCGTGTGTGTCCGTGCTGGGAGACCGTGAGTGTCCGTGCTGGGAGGCGGTGAGTGTCAGTGTTGGGAGGCGGCGTGTGTCCGTGCTGGGAGACTGTGAGTGTCCGTGCTGGGAGACGGCGAGTGTCCGTGCTGGGAGACAACGAGTGTCCGTGCTGGGAGACGGTGTGTGCGCTGCTGGGTGACGGTATGTGTCAGTCTGTGAGACTGTGAGTGTTGGTGCTGGGAGACAGTGTGAGTCGGTGCTGGGAGACGGTGAGTGTCCGTGCTGGGAGGTGGTGTGTGTCGCTGCTGGGAGACTGTGTGAGTCAGTGCTGGGAGACGGTGTGTGTCGGTGGTGGGAGATGGTGAGTGTACGTGCTGGGAGACCTTGAGTGTCCGTGCTGGGAGACGGTGTGTGTCTGTGCTGTGAGACGGTGTGTGACGGTGCTGGGAAACCGTGTTTGTCGGTGATGGGAAACGTTGAGTGTCGTTGTTGGGAGACGGTGTGTGTCGGTGCTGGGAGACAGTGAGAGTCTGTGCTGGGAGACGGTGTGTGTCCGTTCTGGGAGACGGTGTGTGTCCATTCTGGGAGACGGTGTGTGTCCGTGCTGGGAGACGGTGAGTGTCCGTGCTGGGAGACGGTGAGTGTCCGTGCTGGGAGACGGTGTGTGTCGGTGCTGGGAGACTGTGTGTGACCTTGCTGGGAGATGGTGAGTGTCTGTGCTGGGAAACGGTGTTTGTCGGTGCTGGGAGACGGTGAGTGTCGTTGTTGGGAGATGGTGTGTGTCGGTGCTGGGAGACGGTGTGTGTCGGTGGTGGGAGACCATGTGTGTCGGTGCTGGGATAAGGTGTGTGTCCGTGCTGTGAGACGGTGTGTGTCCGTGCTGGGAGACTGCGAGTGTCCGTGCTGGGAGACGGTGAGTGCTCCTGGCGGGAGACGGCGTGTGTCCGTGCTGGGAGACGGTGAGCGTCTGTGCTGGGAGACTGTGCGTGTCCGTGCTGGGAGACGGTATGTGTCCGTGCTGGGAGGCGGCGTGTGTCCGTGCTGGGAGACGGCGAGTGTCCGTGCTGGGAGACGGCGAGTGTCCATGCTGGGAGACTGTGTGTGCGCTGCTGGCAGGCGGTATATGTCAGTCTGTGAGACTGTGTGTGTCAGTGCTGGGAGACGGTGAGTGTCCGTGCTGGGAGATGGTGTGTGTCGCTGCTGGGAGACTGTGTGAGTCGGTGCTGGGAGACGGTGTCTGTCGGTGCTGGGAGACGGTAAGTGTCCGTGCTGGGAGACGGTGAGTGTCCGTGCTGGTAGATGGTGTGTACTTGAGCTGGGAGACAGTGTGTGTCTGTGCTGGGAGACCATGTGTATCTGTCCTGGGAGAAGATGTGTGTCCGTGCTGGCAGACGGTGTGTGTCCATGCTGGGAGACGGTGAGTGTCCGTACTGGGAGACGGTGTGTATCCATGCTGGGAGACGGTGTGTGACCATGCCGGGAGACGGTGAGTGTCCGTACTGGGAGACGGTGTGTGTCTGTGCTGGGAGACGGTGTGTGTCCCTGCTGGGAGACGGTGTGTGTCCCTGCTGGGAGACGGTGTGTGTCGGTGCTGGGATAAGGTGTGTGTCTGTGCTGGGAGACGGTGTGTGTCCGTGCTGGGAGACGGTGAGTGCCCCTGCTGGGAGACGGTGAGTGTCCGTGCTGGGAGACGGTGTGTGTCTGTGCTGGGAGACGGTGTGTGATGGTGCTGGGAAACCGTGTTTGTCGGTGCTGGGAGACGGTGAGTGTCGTTGTTGGGTGACGGTGTGTGTCGGTGGTGGGAGACCGTGTGTGTGGGTGCTGAGATAAGGTGTGTGTCCGTGCTGTGAGACGGTGTGTGTCCGTGCTGGGAGGCGGTGAGTGTTCGTGCTGGGAGACAGTGAGTGCCCTTAGCGGGAGACGGCGTGTGTCCGTGCTGGGAGACGGCGAGTGTGCGTGCTGGGAGACGGCGAGTGTCCGTGCTGGGAGACTGTGCGTGTCCGTGCTGGGAGACAGTATGTGTCGGTGCTGGGAAGCGGCGTGTGTCCGTTCTGGGAGATGGCGAGTGTCCGTGCTGGGAGACGGCGAGTGTCCGTGCTGGGAGACGATGAGTGTCCGTGCTGGGAGACGGTGTGTCCGCTGCTGGCAGACGGTATGTGTCAGTCTGTGAGACTGTGTGTGTCGGTGCTGGGAGACGGTGTGTGCGCTGCTGGGAGACGGTATGTGTCAGTCTGGGAGACTGTGTGTGTCGGTGCTGGGAGACGGTGAGTGTCCGTGCTGGGCGACGGTGAGTGTCGGTGCTGGGAGACAATGAGTGTCCGTGCTGGGAGATGGTGTGTGTCGCTGCTGGGAGACTGTGTGAGTCGGTGCTGGGAGACGGTGTGTGTCGGTGCTGGGAGACAGTGAGTGTCCGTGCTGGGAGACGATGAGTGTCCGTGCTGGGAGGCGGTGTGTACTTGAGCTGGGAGACAGTGTGTGTCTTTGCTGGGAGACCATGTGTATCCGTCCTGGGAGAAGATGTGTGTCCATGCTGGCAGACGGTGTGTGTCCATGCTGGGAGACGGTGAGTGTCTGTACTGGGAGACGGTGTGTATCCGTGCTGGGAGACGGTGTGTGTCCGTGCTGGGAGACGATGTGTGCCGGTGCTGGGAAACTGTGTTTGTCGGTGCTGGGAGACGGTGAGTGTTGTTGTTGGGAGACGGTGTGTGTCTGTGCTGGGAGACGGTGTGTGTCGGTGGTGGGAGACCGTGTGTGTCGGTGCTGGGATAAGGTGTGTGTCCGTGCTGTGAGACGGTGTTAGTCCGTGCTGGGAGAGGGCGAGTGTCCGTGCTGGGAGACTGTGTGAGTCGGTGCTGCGATAAGGTGTATGTCCGTGCTGGGAGACGATGAGTGTCCGTGCTGGGAGACGGTGTGTACTTGAGTTGGGAGACAGTGTGTGTCTGTGCTGGGAGTTCATGTGTATCCGTCCTGGGAGAAGATGTGTGTCCGTGCTGGCAGACTGTGTGTGTCGGTGCTGGGAGACGGTGAGTGTCGTTGTTGGGAGACGGTGTGTGTCGGTACTGGGAGACAGTGTGTGTCGGTGGTGGGAGATTGTGTGTGTTGGTGCTGGGATAAGGTCTGTGTCCGTGCTGGGAGACGGCGAGTGTCCGTGCTGGGAGACTGTGAGTGTCCGTGCTGGGAGACGGCGAGTGTCCGTGCTGGGAGACGGTGAGTGTCTGTGCTGGGAGACGGTGTGTACTTGAGCTGGGAGACAGTGTGTGTCTGTGCTGGGAGAACATGTGTATCCGTCCTGGTAGAAGGTGTGCGTCCGTGCTGGCAGACTGTGTGTGTCCATGCTGGCAGACTGTGTGTGTCCATGCTGGGAGACGGTGAATGTCCATACTGGGAGACGGTGTGTGTCTGTGCTGGGAGACGGTGTGTGTCCGTGCTGGGATAAGGTGTGTGTATGTGCTGGGAGACTGTGAGTGTCCGTGCTGGGAGACGGTGAGTGCCCCTGCTGGGAGACGGTGAGTGTCTGTGCTGGGAGACGGTGTGTGTCCGTGCTGGGAGACGGTGAGTGCCCCTACTGGGAGACGGTGAGAGTCTGTGCTGGGAGACCGTGTGTCCGTTCTGGGAGACGGTGTGTATCCGTGTTGGGAGACGGTGAGTGTCCGTACTGGGAGACGGTGAGTGCCCCTGCTGGGAGACGGTGAGTGTCCGTGCTGGGAGACGGTGTGTGTCCGTGCTGGGAGACGGTGAGTGCCCCTACTGGGAGACGGTGAGAGTCCGTGCTGGGAGACGGTGTGTGTCCGTTCTGGGAGACGGTGTATGTCCGTTCTGGGAGACGGTGTGTGTCCGTGCTGGGAGACGGTGAGTGTCCGTGCTGGGAGACGGTGTGTGTCGGTGCTGGGAGACTGTGTGTGACCGTGCTGGGAGACGGTGAGTGTCCGTGCCTGGAGACGGTGTGTGTGTGTGCTGGGAGACGGTGTGTAACGGTGCTGGGAAACCATGTTTGTCGGTGCTGGGAGACGGTGAGTGTCGTTGGGAGATGGTGTGTGTCTGTGCTGGGAGATGGTGTGTGACGGTGCTGGGATAAGGTGTGTGTCCGTGCTGGGAGACGGTGTGTGTCCGTGCTGGGAGACGGTGAGTGCCCCTACTGGGAGACGGTGAGAGTCTGTGCTGGGAGACGGTGTGTGTCCGTTCTGGGAGACGGTGTATGTCCGTTCTGGGAGACGGTGTGTGTCCGTGCTGGGAGACGGTGAGTGTCCGTGCTGGGAGACGGTGTGTGTGTGTGCTGGGAGACGGTGTGTCACGGTGCTGGGAAACCATGTTTGTCGGTGCTGGGAGACGGTGAGTGTCGTTGTTGGGAGATGGTGTGTGTCTGTGCTGGGAGACGGTGTGTGTCGGTGGTGGGAGACGGTGTGTGTCGGTGGTGGGAGACGGTGTGTGTCGGTGCTGGGATAAGGTGTGTGTCCGTGCTGTGAGACGGTGCGTTTCCGTGCTGGGAGACGGTGAGTGTCCGTGCTGGGAGACGGTGTGTGTCGGTGCTGGGAGACTGTGTGTGACCGTGCTGGGAGACGGCGAGTGTCCGTGCTGGGAGACTGTGAGTGTCCGTGCTGGGAGACAGTATGTGTCCGTGCTGGGAGGCAGCGTGTATCCGTGCTGGGAGATGTCGAGTGTCCGTGCTGGGAGATGACGAGTGTCCGTGTTGGGAGACGACGAGTGTCCGTGCTGGGAGACGACGAGTGTCCGTGCTGGGAGACTGTGTGTGCGCTGCTGGCAGACGGTATGTGTCAGTCTGTGAGACTGTGAGTGTCGGTGCTGGGAGACAGTGTGAGTCGGTTCCTGGAGACGGTGAGTGTCCGTGCTGGGCGACAGTGAGTGTCGGTGCTGGGAGACATTGAGTGACCGTGCTGGGAGATGGTGTGTGTCGCTGATGGGAGACGATGAGTGTCCGTGCTGCGATACGGTGTGTACTTGAGTTGGGAGACAGTGTGTGTCTGTGCTGGGAGATCATGTGTATCCGTCCTGGGAGAAGATGTGTGTCCGTGCTGGCAGACTGTGTGTGTCGGTGCTGGGAGACGGTGTGTGTCCGTGCTGGGAGACGGTGTGTTTCCGTGCTGGGACAAGGTGTGTGTCCGTGCTGGGAGACGGTGTGTGTCCGTGCTGGGAGACGGTGTGTGTCCGTGCTGGGAGACGGTGAGTGCCCCTACTGGGAGACGGTGAGAGTCTGTGCTGGGAGACGGTGTGTGTCCGTTCTGGGAGACGGTGTATGTCCGTTCTGGGAGACGGTGTGTGTCCGTGCTGGGAGACGGTGAGTGTCCGTGCTGGGAGACGGTGAGTGTCCGTGCTGGGAGACGGTGTGTGTCGGTGCTGGGAGAGTGTGTGTGACCGTGCTGGGAGACGGTGAGTGTCCGTGCTGGGAGGCGGTGTGTGTGTGTGCTGGGAGACGGTGTGTGACGGTGCTGGGAAACCATGTTTGTCGGTGCTGGGAGACGGTGAGTGTCGTTGTTGGGAGATGGTGTGTGTCAGTGCTCGGAGACGGTGTTTGTCGGTGGTGGGAGACCGTGTGTGTCGGTGGTGGGAGACGGTGTGTGTCGGTGCTGGGATAAGGTGTGTGTCCGTGCTGTGAGACGGTGTGTTTCCGTGCTGGGAGATGGTGAGTGTCCGTGCTGGGAGACGGTGTGTGTCGGTGCTGGGAGACTGTGTGTGACCGTGCTGGGAGACGGTGAGTGTCCGTGCTGGGAGACGGCGAGTGTCCGTGCTGGGAGACGGCGAGTGTCCGTGCTGGGAGACTGTGAGTGTCCGTGCTGGGAGACGGTATGTGTCCGTGCTGGGAGGCAGCGTGTATCCGTGCTGGGAGATGTCGAGTGTCCATGCTGGGAGACGACAAGTGTCCGTGCTGGGAGACGACAAGTGTCCGTGCTGGGAGAC
The DNA here is from genome assembly GCF_030028105.1 of Mobula birostris. NCBI lineage: Eukaryota > Metazoa > Chordata > Chondrichthyes > Myliobatiformes > Myliobatidae > Mobula > Mobula birostris. The sequence continues at coordinate 28,611 of NW_027275947.1, read as the reverse complement.
TGTGTGTGCGCTGCTGGCAGACGGTATGTGTCAGTCTGTGAGACTGTGAGTGTCGGTGCTGGGAGACAGTGTGAGTCGGTGCTGGGAGACGGTGAGTGTCCGTGCTGGGAGATGGTGTGTGTCGCTGCTGGGAGACTGTGTGAGTCAGTGCTGGGAGACAGTGTGTGTCGGTGGTGGGAGATGGTGAGTGTACGTGCTGGGAGACCTTGAGTGTCCGTGCTGGGAGACGGTGTGTGTCTGTGCTGTGAGACGGTGTGTGACGGTGCTGGGAAACCGTGTTTGTCGCTGATGGGAAACGTTGAGTGTCGTTGTTGGTAGACGGTGTGTGTCGGTGCTGGGAGACTGTGTGTGACCTTGCTGGGAGATGGTGAGTGTCTGTGCTGGGAAACGGTGTTTGTCGGTGCTGGGAGACGGTGAGTGTCGTTGTTGGGAGATGGTGTGTGTCGGTGCTGGGAGACGGTGTGTGTCGGTGGTGGGAGACCATGTGTGTCGGTGCTGGGATAAGGTGTGTGTCCGTGCTGTGAGACGGTGTGTGTCCGTGCTGGGAGACTGCGAGTGTCCGTGCTGGGAGACGGTGAGTGCTCCTGGCGGGAGACGGCGTGTGTCCGTGCTGGGAGACGGTGAGCGTCCGTGCTGGGAGACTGTGCGTGTCCGTGCTGGGAGACGGTATGTGTCCGTGCTGGGAGGCGGCGTGTGTCCGTGCTGGGAGACGGCGAGTGTCCGTGCTGGGAGACGGCGAGTGTCCATGCTGGGAGACTGTGTGTGCGCTGCTGGCAGGCGGTATATGTCAGTCTGTGAGACTGTGTGTGTCAGTGCTGGGAGACGGTGAGTGTCCGTGCTGGGAGATGGTGTGTGTCGCTGCTGGGAGACTGTGTGAGTCGGTGCTGGGAGACGGTGTCTGTCGGTGCTGGGAGACGGTAAGTGTCCGTGCTGGGAGACGGTGAGTGTCCGTGCTGGTAGATGGTGTGTACTTGAGCTGGGAGACAGTGTGTGTCTGTGCTGGGAGACCATGTGTATCTGTCCTGGGAGAAGATGTGTGTCCGTGCTGGCAGACGGTGTGTGTCCATGCTGGGAGACGGTGAGTGTCCGTACTGGGAGACGGTGTGTATCCATGCTGGGAGACGGTGTGTGACCATGCCGGGAGACGGTGAGTGTCCGTACTGGGAGACGGTGTGTGTCTGTGCTGGGAGACGGTGTGTGTCCCTGCTGGGAGACGGTGTGTGTCGGTGCTGGGATAAGGTGTGTGTCTGTGCTGGGAGACGGTGTGTGTCCGTGCTGGGAGACGGTGAGTGTCCGTGCTGGTAGATGGTGTGTACTTGAGCTGGGAGACAGTGTGTGTCTGTGCTGGGAGACCATGTGTATCTGTCCTGGGAGAAGATGTGTGTCCGTTCTGGCAGACGGTGTGTGTCCATGCTGGGAGACGGTGAGTGTCCGTACTGGGAGACGGTGTGTATCCATGCTGGGAGACGGTGTGTGACCATGCCGGGAGACGGTGAGTGTCCGTACTGGGAGACGGTGTGTGTCTGTGCTGGGAGACGGTGTGTGTCCCTGCTGGGAGACGGTGTGTATCGGTGCTGGGATAAGGTGTGTGTCTGTGCTGGGAGACGGTGTGTGTCCGTGCTGGGAGACGGTGAGTGCCCCTGCTGGGAGACGGTGAGTGTCCGTGCTGGGAGACGGTGTGTGTCTGTGCTGGGAGACGGTGTGTGATGGTGCTGGGAAACCGTGTTTGTCGGTGCTGGGAGACGGTGAGTGTCGTTGTTGGGTGACGGTGTGTGTCGGTGGTGGGAGACCGTGTGTGTCGGTGCTGAGATAAGGTGTGTGTCCGTGCTGTGAGACGGTGTGTGTCCGTGCTGGGAGGCGGTGAGTGTTCGTGCTGGGAGACAGTGAGTGCCCTTAGCGGGAGACGGCGTGTGTCCGTGCTGGGAGACGGCGAGTGTGCGTGCTGGGAGACGGCGAGTGTCCGTGCTGGGAGACTGTGCGTGTCCGTGCTGGGAGACAGTATGTGTCGGTGCTGGGAAGCGGCGTGTGTCCGTTCTGGGAGATGGCGAGTGTCCGTGCTGGGAGACGGCGAGTGTCCGTGCTGGGAGACGATGAGTGTCCGTGCTGGGAGACGGTGTGTCCGCTGCTGGCAGACGGTATGTGTCAGTCTGTGAGACTGTGTGTGTCGGTGCTGGGAGACGGTGTGTGCGCTGCTGGGAGACGGTATGTGTCAGTCTGGGAGACTGTGTGTGTCGGTGCTGGGAGACGGTGAGTGTCCGTGCTGGGCGACGGTGAGTGTCGGTGCTGGGAGACAATGAGTGTCCGTGCTGGGAGATGGTGTGTGTCGCTGCTGGGAGACTGTGTGAGTCGGTGCTGGGAGACGGTGTGTGTCGGTGCTGGGAGACAGTGAGTGTCCGTGCTGGGAGACGATGAGTGTCCGTGCTGGGAGGTGGTGTGTACTTGAGCTGGGAGACAGTGTGTGTCTTTGCTGGGAGACCATGTGTATCCGTCCTGGGAGAAGATGTGTGTCCATGCTGGCAGACGGTGTGTGTCCATGCTGGGAGACGGTGAGTGTCCGTACTGGGAGACGGTGTGTGTCCGTGCTGGGAGACGATGTGTGCCGGTGCTGGGAAACTGTGTTTGTCGGTGCTGGGAGACGGTGAGTGTTGTTGTTGGGAGACGGTGTGTGTCTGTGCTGGGAGACGGTGTGTGTCGGTGGTGGGAGACCGTGTGTGTCGGTGCTGGGATAAGGTGTGTGTCCGTGCTGTGAGACGGTGTTAGTCCGTGCTGGGAGAGGGCGAGTGTCCGTGCTGGGAGACTGTGTGAGTCGGTGCTGCGATAAGGTGTATGTCCGTGCTGGGAGACGATGAGTGTCCGTGCTGGGAGACGGTGTGTACTTGAGTTGGGAGACAGTGTGTGTCTGTGCTGGGAGTTCATGTGTATCCGTCCTGGGAGAAGATGTGTGTCCGTGCTGGCAGACTGTGTGTGTCGGTGCTGGGAGACGGTGAGTGTCGTTGTTGGGAGACGGTGTGTGTCGGTACTGGGAGACAGTGTGTGTCGGTGGTGGGAGATTGTGTGTGTTGGTGCTGGGATAAGGTCTGTGTCCGTGCTGGGAGACGGCGAGTGTCCGTGCTGGGAGACTGTGAGTGTCCGTGCTGGGAGACGGCGAGTGTCCGTGCTGGGAGACGGTGAGTGTCTGTGCTGGGAGACGGTGTGTACTTGAGCTGGGAGACAGTGTGTGTCTGTGCTGGGAGTTCATGTGTATCCGTCCTGGGAGAAGATGTGTGTCCGTGCTGGCAGACTGTGTGTGTCGGTGCTGGGAGACGGTGAGTGTCGTTGTTGGGAGACGGTGTGTGTCGGTACTGGGAGACAGTGTGTGTCGGTGGTGGGAGATTGTGTGTGTTGGTGCTGGGATAAGGTCTGTGTCCGTGCTGGGAGACGGCGAGTGTCCGTGCTGGGAGACTGTGAGTGTCCGTGCTGGGAGACGGCGAGTGTCCGTGCTGGGAGACGGTGAGTGTCTGTGCTGGGAGACGGTGTGTACTTGAGCTGGGAGACGGTGTGTGTGTGTGCTGGGAGACGGTGTGTCACGGTGCTGGGAAACCATGTTTGTCGGTGCTGGGAGACGGTGAGTGTCGTTGTTGGGAGATGGTGTGTGTCTGTGCTGGGAGACGGTGTGTGTCGGTGGTGGGAGACGGTGTGTGTCGGTGGTGGGAGACGGTGTGTGTCGGTGCTGGGATAAGGTGTGTGTCCGTGCTGTGAGACGGTGCGTTTCCGTGCTGGGAGACGGTGAGTGTCCGTGCTGGGAGACGGTGTGTGTCGGTGCTGGGAGACTGTGTGTGACCGTGCTGGGAGACGGCGAGTGTCCGTGCTGGGAGACTGTGAGTGTCCGTGCTGGGAGACAGTATGTGTCCGTGCTGGGAGGCAGCGTGTATCCGTGCTGGGAGATGTCAAGTGTCCGTGCTGGGAGATGACGAGTGTCCGTGTTGGGAGACGACGAGTGTCCGTGCTGGGAGACGACGAGTGTCCGTGCTGGGAGACTGTGTGTGCGCTGCTGGCAGACGGTATGTGTCAGTCTGTGAGACTGTAAGTGTCGGTGCTGGGAGACAGTGTGAGTCGGTTCCTGGAGACGGTGAGTGTCCGTGCTGGGCGACAGTGAGTGTCGGTGCTGGGAGACAGTGAGTGACCGTGCTGGGAGATGGTGTGTGTCGCTGATGGGAGACGATGAGTGTCCGTGCTGCGATACGGTGTGTACTTGAGTTGGGAGACAGTGTGTGTCTGTGCTGGGAGATCATGTGTATCCGTCCTGGGAGAAGATGTGTGTCCGTGCTGGCAGACTGTGTGTGTCGGAGCTGGGAGACGGTGTGTGTCCGTGCTGGGAGACGGTGTGTTTCCGTGCTGGGACAAGGTGTGTGTCCGTGCTGGGAGACGGTGTGTGTCCGTGCTGGGAGACGGTGTGTGTCCGTGCTGGGAGACGGTGAGTGCCCCTACTGGGAGACGGTGAGAGTCTGTGCTGGGAGACGGTGTGTGTCCGTTCTGGGAGACGGTGTATGTCCGTTCTGGGAGACGGTGTGTGTCCGTGCTGGGAGACGGTGAGTGTCCGTGCTGGGAGACGGTGAGTGTCCGTGCTGGGAGACGGTGTGTGTCGGTGCTGGGAAACCATGTTTGTCGGTGCTGGGAGACGGTGAGTGTCGTTGTTGGGAGATGGTGTGTGTCGGTGCTCGGAGACGGTGTTTGTCGGTGGTGGGAGACCGTGTGTGTCGGTGGTGGGAGACGGTGTGTGTCGGTGCTGGGATAAGGTGTGTGTCCGTGCTGTGAGACGGTGTGTTTCCATGCTGGGAGACGGTGAGTGTCCGTGCTGGGAGACGGTGTGTGTCGGTGCTGGGAGACTGTGTGTGACCGTGCTGGGAGACGGTGAGTGTCCGTGCTGGGAGACGGCGAGTGTCCGTGCTGGGAGACTGTGAGTGTCCGTGCTGGGAGACGGTATGTGTCCGTGCTGGGAGGCAGCGTGTATCCGTGCTGGGAGATGTCGAGTGTCCATGCTGGGAGACGACGAGTGTCCGTGCTGGGAGACGACAAGTGTCCGTGCTGGGAGACTGTGTGTGCGCTGCTGGCAGACGGTATGTGTCAGTCTGTGAGACTGTGAGTGTCGGTGCTGGGAGACAGTGTGAGTCGGTGCTGGGAGACGGTGAGTGTCCGTGCTGGGAGATGGTGTGTGTCGCTGCTGGGAGACTGTGTGAGTCAGTGCTGGGAGACGGTGTGTGTCGGTGGTGGGAGATGGTGAGTGTACGTGCTGGGAGACCTTGAGTGTCCGTGCTGGGAGACGGTGTGTGTCTGTGCTGTGAGACGGTGTGTGACGGTGCTGGGAAACCGTGTTTGTCGCTGATGGGAAACGTTGAGTGTCGTTGTTGGTAGACGGTGTGTGTCGGTGCTGGGAGACAGTGAGAGTCTGTGCTGGGAGACGGTGTGTGTCCGTTCTGGGAGACGGTGTGTGTCCATTCTGGGAGACGGTGTGTGTCCGTGCTGGGAGACGGTGAGTGTCCGTGCTGGGAGACGGTGAGTGTCCGTGCTGGGAGACGGTGTGTGTCGCTGCTGGGAGACTGTGTGTGACCTTGCTGGGAGATGGTGAGTGTCTGTGCTGGGAAACGGTGTTTGTCGGTGCTGGGAGACGGTGAGTGTCGTTGTTGGGAGATGGTGTGTGTCGATGCTGGGAGACGGTGAGTGTCCGTGCTGGGAGACGGTGTGTGTCGGTGCTGGGAGACTGTGTGTGACCGTGCTGGGAGACGGTGTGTGTCCGTGCCTGGAGACGGTGTGTGTGTGTGCTGGGAGACGGTGTGTGACGGTGCTGGGAAACCATGTTTGTCGGTGCTGGGAGACGGTGAGTGTCGTTGTTGGGAGATGGTGTGTGTCTGTGCTGGGAGACGGTGTGTGACGGTGCTGGGATAAGGTGTGTGTCCGTGCTGGGAGATGGTGTGTGTCCGTGCTGGGAGACGGTGAGTGCCCCTACTGGGAGACGGTGAGAGTCTGTGCTTGGAGACGGTGTGTGTCCGTTCTGGGAGACGGTGTATGTCCGTTCTGGGAGACGGTGTGTGTCCGTGCTGGGAGACGGTGAGTGTCCGTGCTGGGAGACGGTGTGTGTCGGTGCTGGGAGACTGTGTGTGACCGTGCTGGGAGACAGTGAGTGTCCGTGCTGGGAGACGGTGTGTGTGTGTGCTGGGAGACGGTGTGTGACGGTGCTGGGAAACCATGTTTGTCGGTGCTGGGAGACGGTGAGTGTCGTTGTTGGGAGATGGTGTGTGTCTGTGCTGGGAGACGGTGTGTGTCGGTGGTGGGAGACGGTGTGTGTCGGTGCTGGGAGAAGGTGTGTGTCCGTGCCGTGAGACGGTGCGTTTCCGTGCTTGGAGACGGTGAGTGTCCGTGCTGGGAGACGGTGTGTGTCGGTGCTGGGAGACTGTGTGTGACCGTGCTGGGAGACGGCGAGTGTCCGTGCTGGGAGACTGTGAGTGTCCGTGCTGGGAGACAGTATGTGTCCGTGCTGGGAGGCAGCGTGTATCCGTGCTGGGAGATGTCAAGTGTCCGTGCTGGGAGACGACGAGTGCCCGTGCTGGGAGACGACGAGTGTCCGTGCTGGGAGACTGTGTGTGCGCTGCTGGCAGACGGTATGTGTCAGTCTGTGAGACTGTGAGTGTCGGTGCTGGGAGACAGTGTGAGTCGGTTCCTGGAGACGGTGAGTGTCCGTGCTGGGCGACGGTGAGTGTCGGTGCTGGGAGACAGTGAGTGACCATGCTGGGAGATGGTGTGTGTCGCTGATGGGAGACGATGAGTGTCCGTGCTGCGATACGGTGTGTACTTGAGTTGGGAGACAGTGTGTGTCTGTGCTGGGAGATCATGTGTATCCGTCCTGGGAAAAGATGTGTGTCCGTGCTGGCAGACTGTGTGTGTCGGTGCTGGGAGACGGTGTGTGTCCGTGCTGGGAGACGGTGTGTTTCCGTGCTGGGACACGGTGTGTGTCCGTGCTGGGAGACGGTGTGTGTCCGTGCTGGGAGACGGTGTGTGTCCGTGCTGGGAGACGGTGAGTGCCCCTACTGGGAGACGGTGAGAGTCTGTGCTGGGAGACGGTGTGTGTCCGTTCTGGGAGACGGTGTATGTCCGTTCTGGGAGACGGTGTGTGTCCGTGCTGGGAGACGGTGAGTGTCCGTGCTGGGAGACGGTGAGTGTCCGTGCTGGGAGACGGTGTGTGTCGGTGCTGGGAGAGTGTGTGTGACCGTGCTGGGAGACGGTGAGTGTCCGTGCTGGGAGGCGGTGTGTGTGTGTGCTGGGAGACGGTGTGTGACGGTGCTGGGAAACCATGTTTGTCGGTGCTGGGAGACGGTGAGTGTCGTTGTTGGGAGATGGTGTGTGTCGGTGCTGGGAGACGGTGTTTGTCGGTGGTGGGAGACCGTGTGTGTCGGTGGTGGGAGACGGTGTGTGTCGGTGCTGGGACAAGGTGTGTGTCCGTGCTGTGAGACGGTGTGTTTCCGTGCTGGGAGACGGTGAGTGTCCGTGCTGGGAGACGGTGTGTTTCGGTGCTGGGAGACTGTGTGTGACCGTGCTGGGAGACGGTGAGTGTCCGTGCTGGGAGACGGCGAGTGTCCGTGCTGGGAGACGGCGAGTGTCCGTGCTGGGAGACGGTATGTGTCCGTGCTGGGAGGCAGCGTGTATCCGTGCTGGGAGATGTCGATTGTCCGTCCTGGGAGACGACGAGTGTCCGTGCTGGGAGACGACGAGTGTCCGTGCTGGGAGACTGTGTGTGCGCTGCTGGCAGACGGTATGTGTCGGTCTGTGAGACTGTGAGTGTCCGTGCTGGGAGACGGCGAGTGTCCGTGCTGGGAGACTGTGAGTGTCCGTGCTGGGAGACGGTATGTGTCCGTGCTGGGAGGCAGCGTGTATCCGTGCTGGGAGATGTCGAGTGTCCATGCTGGGAGACGACGAGTGTCCGTGCTGGGAGACGACAAGTGTCCGTGCTGGGAGACTGTGTGTGCGCTGCTGGCAGACGGTATGTGTCAGTCTGTGAGACTGTGAGTGTCGGTGCTGGGAGACAGTGTGAGTCGGTGCTGGGAGACGGTGAGTGTCCGTGCTGGGAGATGGTGTGTGTCGCTGCTGGGAGACTGTGTGAGTCAGTGCTGGGAGACGGTGTGTGTCGGTGGTGGGAGATGGTGAGTGTACGTGCTGGGAGACCTTGAGTGTCCGTGCTGGGAGACGGTGTGTGTCTGTGCTGTGAGACGGTGTGTGACGGTGCTGGGAAACCGTGTTTGTCGCTGATGGGAAACGTTGAGTGTCGTTGTTGGTAGACGGTGTGTGTCGGTGCTGGGAGACAGTGAGAGTCTGTGCTGGGAGACGGTGTGTGTCCGTTCTGGGAGACGGTGTGTGTCCATTCTGGGAGACGGTGTGTGTCCGTGCTGGGAGACGGTGAGTGTCCGTGCTGGGAGACGGTGAGTGTCCGTGCTGGGAGACGGTGTGTGTCGGTGCTGGGAGACTGTGTGTGACCTTGCTGGGAGATGGTGAGTGTCTGTGCTGGGAAACGGTGTTTGTCGGTGCTGGGAGACGGTGAGTGTCGTTGTTGGGAGATGGTGTGTGTCGATGCTGGGAGACGGTGAGTGTCCGTGCTGGGAGACGGTGTGTGTCGGTGCTGGGAGACTGTGTGTGACCGTGCTGGGAGACGGTGTGTGTCCGTGCCTGGAGACGGTGTGTGTGTGTGCTGGGAGACGGTGTGTGACGGTGCTGGGAAACCATGTTTGTCGGTGCTGGGAGACGGTGAGTGTCGTTGTTGGGAGATGGTGTGTGTCTGTGCTGGGAGACGGTGTGTGACGGTGCTGGGATAAGGTGTGTGTCCGTGCTGGGAGACGGTGTGTGTCCGTGCTGGGAGACGGTGAGTGCCCCTACTGGGAGACGGTGAGAGTCTGTGCTTGGAGACGGTGTGTGTCCGTTCTGGGAGACGGTGTATGTCCGTTCTGGGAGACGGTGTGTGTCCGTGCTGGGAGACGGTGAGTGTCCGTGCTGGGAGACGGTGTGTGTCGGTGCTGGGAGACTGTGTGTGACCGTGCTGGGAGACAGTGAGTGTCCGTGCTGGGAGACGGTGTGTGTGTGTGCTGGGAGACGGTGTGTGACGGTGCTGGGAAACCATGTTTGTCGGTGCTGGGAGACGGTGAGTGTCGTTGTTGGGAGATGGTGTGTGTCTGTGCTGGGAGACGGTGTGTGTCGGTGGTGGGAGACGGTGTGTGTCGGTGGTGGGAGACGGTGTGTGTCGGTGCTGGGAGAAGGTGTGTGTCCGTGCCGTGAGACGGTGCGTTTCCGTGCTGGGAGACGGTGAGTGTCCGTGCTGGGAGACGGTGTGTGTCGGTGCTGGGAGACTGTGTGTGACCGTGCTGGGAGACGGCGAGTGTCCGTGCTGGGAGACTGTGAGTGTCCGTGCTGGGAGACAGTATGTGTCCGTGCTGGGAGGCAGCGTGTATCCGTGCTGGGAGATGTCAAGTGTCCGTGCTGGGAGACGACGAGTGTCCGTGCTGGGAGACGACGAGTGTCCGTGCTGGGAGACGACGAGTGTCCGTGCTGGGAGACTGTGTGTGCGCTGCTGGCAGACGGTATGTGTCAGTCTGTGAGACTGTGAGTGTCGGTGCTGGGAGACAGTGTGAGTCGGTTCCTGGAGACGGTGAGTGTCCGTGCTGGACGACGGTGAGTGTCGGTGCTGGGAGACAGTGAGTGACCATGCTGGGAGATGGTGTGTGTCGCTGATGGGAGACGATGAGTGTCCGTGCTGCGATACGGTGTGCACTTGAGTTGGGAGACAGTGTGTGTCTGTGCTGGGAGATCATGTGTATCCGTCCTGGGAAAAGATGTGTGTCCGTGCTGGCAGACTGTGTGTGTCGGTGCTGGGAGACGGTGTGTGTCCGTGCTGGGAGACGGTGTGTTTCCGTGCTGGGACAAGGAGTGTGTCCGTGCTGGGAGACGGTGTGTGTCCGTGCTGGGAGACGGTGTGTGTCCGTGCTGGGAGACGGTGAGTGCCCCTACTGGGAGACGGTGAGAGTCTGTGCTGGGAGACGGTGTGTGTCCGTTCTGGGAGACGGTGTATGTCCGTTCTGGGAGACGGTGTGTGTCCGTGCTGGGAGACGGTGAGTGTCCGTGCTGGGAGACGGTGAGTGTCCGTGCTGGGAGACGGTGTGTGTCGGTGCTGGGAGAGTGTGTGTGACCGTGCTGGGAGACGGTGAGTGTCCGTGCTGGGAGGCGGTGTGTGTGTGTGCTGGGAGACGGTGTGTGACGGTGCTGGGAAACCATGTTTGTCGGTGCTGGGAGACGGTGAGTGTCGTTGTTGGGAGATGGTGTGTGTCGGTGCTGGGAGACTGTGTTTGTCGGTGGTGGGAGACCGTGTGTGTCGGTGGTGGGAGACGGTGTGTGTCGGTGCTGGGACAAGGTGTGTGTCCGTGCTGTGAGACGGTGTGTTTCCGTGCTGGGAGACGGTGAGTGTCCGTGCTGGGAGACGGTGTGTGTCGGTGCTGGGAGACTGTGTGTGACCGTGCTGGGAGACGGTGAGTGTCCGTGCTGGGAGACGGCGAGTGTCCGTGCTGGGAGACGGTATGTGTCCGTGCTGGGAGGCAGCGTGTATCCGTGCTGGGAGATGTCGATTGTCCGTCCTGGGAGACGACGAGTGTCCGTGCTGGGAGACGACGAGTGTCCGTGCTGGGAGACTGTGTGTGCGCTGCTGGCAGACGGTATGTGTCGGTCTGTGAGACTGTGAGTGTCGGTGCTGGGAGACAGTGTGAGTCGGTGCTGGGAGACGGTGAGTGTCCGTGCTGGGAGATGGTGTGTGTCGCTGCTGGGAGACTGTGTGAGTCAGTGCTGGGAGACGGTGTGTGTCGGTGGTGGGAGATGGTGAGTGTACGTGCTGGGAGACCTTGAGTGTCCGTGCTGGGAGACGGTGTGTGTCTGTGCTGTGAGACGGTGTGTGACGGTGCTGGGAAACCGTGTTTGTCGCTGATGGGAAACGTTGAGTGTCGTTGTTGGGAGACGGTGTGTGTCGGTGCTGGGAGACAGTGAGAGTCTGTGCTGGGAGACGGTGTGTGTCCGTTCTGGGAGACGGTGTGTGTCCATTCTGGGAGACGGTGTGTGTCCGTGCTGGGAGACGGTGAGTGTCCGTGCTGGGAGACGGTGAGTGTCCGTGCTGGGAGACGGTGTGTGTCGGTGCTGGGAGACTGTGTGTGACCTTGCTGGGAGATGGTGAGTGTCTGTGCTGGGAAACGGTGTTTGTCGGTGCTGGGAGACGGTGAGTGTCGTTGTTGGGAGATGGTGTGTGTCGCTGCTGGGAGACGGTGTGTGTCGGTGCTGGGAGGCAGTGTGTGTCTGTGTTGGAGACAGTTTGTATCATTGTTTGTAGACACTGTGAGTCTCTGCTGGCAGACAGTGTGTGTCTGCCTCGGAAGACTGTGTGTTTTTGTGCTGCGACAGAGTGCATGTCCATGCTAGAACAGAGTGTGTGTATGTGCTGGAAGGCACTCTGTTCGTGCTGGGATATAGTGTGTGTCCTCGCTAGGAGGCATGTGTGTCTGTGTTGGGAGACCCTTGTGAGTCTGTTCTGGGAAAAGATTTGTGTCTCTGCTGGGAGACTGTGTATTTCTGTTTTGGGAGACAGTTGTGTGTGTGCTTGGTGACACTGGGTGTCAGTGTTGGGAGACAATTTGAGGCGGTGTTGGGAGATTGTGTGTGACTCTTTGGAGAGATGGTTTGTGTCTGTGCTAGGAGACAGTTTGTGTATGTTGCTATACAGGGCTAGTCTGATTTGGGAGACAGTGTGTGTCCGTGCTGGGAGACGCTGTGTGTCCGTGCTGGGAGACGGTGTGTGTCCGTGCTGGGAGACGGTGTGTGTCCGTGCTGGGATAAGGTGTGTGTCCGTGCTGGGAGACGGCGTGTGTCCGTGCTGGGAGACGGTGAGTGCCCCTGCTGGGAGACGGTGAGAGTCTGTGCTGGGAGACGGTGTGTGTCGGTGCTGGGAGACTGTGTGTGACCGTGCTGGGAGATGGTGAGTGTCTGTGCTGGGAAATGGTGTGTGTCTGTGCTGGGAGACGGAGTGTGACGGTGCTGGGAAACCGTGTTTGTCGGTGCTGGGAGACGGTGAGTGTCGTTGTTGGGAGACGGTGTGTGTCGGTGCTGGGTGACGGTGTGTGTCGGTGGTGGGAGACCGTGTGTGTCGGTGGTGGGAGACCGTGTGTGTCGGTGGTGGGAGACCGTGTGTGTCGGTGCTGGGATAAGGTGTGTGTCCGTGCTGGGAAACGGTGTGTGTCTGTGCTGGGAGACGGAGTGTGACGGTGCTGGGAAACCGTGTTTGTTGGTGCTGGGAGACGGTGAGTGTCGTTGTTGGGAGACGGTGTGTGTCGGTGCTGGGTGACGGTGTGTGTCGGTGGTGGGAGACCGTGTGTGTCGGTGGTGGGAGACCGTGTGTGTCGGTGCTGGGATAAGGTGTGTGTCGGTGCTGGGAGACGGTGTGTGTCCGTGCTGGGAGATGGTGTGTGTCGCTGCTGGGAGACTGTGTGAGTCGGTGCTGGGAGACGGTGTGTGTCCGTGCTGGGATAAGGTGTGTGTCCGTGCTGGGAGACGGTGTGTGTCCGTGCTGGGAGACGGTGAGTGTCCGTGCTGGGAGACGGTGTGTGCCCCTGCTGGGAGACGGTGAGTGTCCGTGCTGGGAGACGGTGTGTGTCCGTGCTGGGAGACGGTGAGCGTCGGTGCTGGGAGAAGGTGTTTGTCCGTCCAGGCAGACGGTGTGTGTCCAGGCTGGGAGACGGTGTGTGTCGGTGCTGGGAGAGTGTGTGTGACCGTGCTGGGAGACGGTGAGTGTCCGTGCTGGGAGGCGGTGTGTGTGTGTGCTGGGAGACGGTGTGTGACGGTGCTGGGAAACCATGTTTGTCGGTGCTGGGAGACGGTGAGTGTCGTTGTTGGGAGATGGTGTGTGTCGGTGCTGGGAGACTGTGTTTGTCGGTGGTGGGAGACCGTGTGTGTCGGTGGTGGGAGACGGTGTGTGTCGGTGCTGGGACAAGGTGTGTGTCCGTGCTGTGAGACGGTGTGTTTCCGTGCTGGGAGACGGTGAGTGTCCGTGCTGGGAGACGGTGTGTGTCGGTGCTGGGAGACTGTGTGTGACCGTGCTGGGAGACGGTGAGTGTCCGTGCTGGGAGACGGCGAGTGTCCGTGCTGGGAGACGGTATGTGTCCGTGCTGGGAGGCAGCGTGTATCCGTGCTGGGAGATGTCGATTGTCCGTCCTGGGAGACGACGAGTGTCCGTGCTGGGAGACGACGAGTGTCCGTGCTGGGAGACTGTGTGTGCGCTGCTGGCAGACGGTATGTGTCGGTCTGTGAGACTGTGAGTGTCGGTGCTGGGAGACAGTGTGAGTCGGTGCTGGGAGACGGTGAGTGTCCGTGCTGGGAGATGGTGTGTGTCGCTGCTGGGAGACTGTGTGAGTCAGTGCTGGGAGACGGTGTGTGTCGGTGGTGGGAGATGGTGAGTGTACGTGCTGGGAGACCTTGAGTGTCCGTGCTGGGAGACGGTGTGTGTCTGTGCTGTGAGACGGTGTGTGACGGTGCTGGGAAACCGTGTTTGTCGCTGATGGGAAACGTTGAGTGTCGTTGTTGGGAGACGGTGTGTGTCGGTGCTGGGAGACAGTGAGAGTCTGTGCTGGGAGACGGTGTGTGTCCGTTCTGGGAGACGGTGTGTGTCCATTCTGGGAGACGGTGTGTGTCCGTGCTGGGAGACGGTGAGTGTCCGTGCTGGGAGACGGTGAGTGTCCGTGCTGGGAGACGGTGTGTGTCGGTGCTGGGAGACTGTGTGTGACCTTGCTGGGAGATGGTGAGTGTCTGTGCTGGGAAACGGTGTTTGTCGGTGCTGGGAGACGGTGAGTGTCGTTGTTGGGAGATGGTGTGTGTCGCTGCTGGGAGACGGTGTGTGTCGGTGCTGGGAGGCAGTGTGTGTCTGTGTTGGAGACAGTTTGTATCATTGTTTGTAGACACTGTGAGTCTCTGCTGGCAGACAGTGTGTGTCTGCCTCGGAAGACTGTGTGTTTTTGTGCTGCGACAGAGTGCATGTCCATGCTAGAACAGAGTGTGTGTATGTGCTGGAAGGCACTCTGTTCGTGCTGGGATATAGTGTGTGTCCTCGCTAGGAGGCATGTGTGTCTGTGTTGGGAGACCCTTGTGAGTCTGTTCTGGGAAAAGATTTGTGTCTCTGCTGGGAGACTGTGTATTTCTGTTTTGGGAGACAGTTGTGTGTGTGCTTGGTGACACTGGGTGTCAGTGTTGGGAGACAATTTGAGGCGGTGTTGGGAGATTGTGTGTGACTCTTTGGAGAGATGGTTTGTGTCTGTGCTAGGAGACAGTTTGTGTATGTTGCTATACAGGGCTAGTCTGATTTGGGAGACAGTGTGTGTCCGTGCTGGGAGACGCTGTGTGTCCGTGCTGGGAGACGGTGTGTGTCCGTGCTGGGAGACGGTGTGTGTCCGTGCTGGGATAAGGTGTGTGTCCGTGCTGGGAGACGGCGTGTGTCCGTGCTGGGAGACGGTGAGTGCCCCTGCTGGGAGACGGTGAGAGTCTGTGCTGGGAGACGGTGTGTGTCGGTGCTGGGAGACTGTGTGTGACCGTGCTGGGAGATGGTGAGTGTCTGTGCTGGGAAATGGTGTGTGTCTGTGCTGGGAGACGGAGTGTGACGGTGCTGGGAAACCGTGTTTGTCGGTGCTGGGAGACGGTGAGTGTCGTTGTTGGGAGACGGTGTGTGTCGGTGCTGGGTGACGGTGTGTGTCGGTGGTGGGAGACCGTGTGTGTCGGTGGTGGGAGACCGTGTGTGTCGGTGGTGGGAGACCGTGTGTGTCGGTGCTGGGATAAGGTGTGTGTCCGTGCTGGGAAACGGTGTGTGTCTGTGCTGGGAGACGGAGTGTGACGGTGCTGGGAAACCGTGTTTGTTGGTGCTGGGAGACGGTGAGTGTCGTTGTTGGGAGACGGTGTGTGTCGGTGCTGGGTGACGGTGTGTGTCGGTGGTGGGAGACCGTGTGTGTCGGTGGTGGGAGACCGTGTGTGTCGGTGCTGGGATAAGGTGTGTGTCGGTGCTGGGAGACGGTGTGTGTCCGTGCTGGGAGATGGTGTGTGTCGCTGCTGGGAGACTGTGTGAGTCGGTGCTGGGAGACGGTGTGTGTCCGTGCTGGGATAAGGTGTGTGTCCGTGCTGGGAGACGGTGTGTGTCCGTGCTGGGAGACGGTGAGTGTCCGTGCTGGGAGACGGTGTGTGCCCCTGCTGGGAGACGGTGAGTGTCCGTGCTGGGAGACGGTGTGTGTCCGTGCTGGGAGACGGTGAGCGTCGGTGCTGGGAGAAGGTGTTTGTCCGTCCAGGCAGACGGTGTGTGTCCAGGCTGGGAGGCGGTGTGTGTCGGTGGTGGGAGACCGTGTGTGTCGGTGGTGGGAGACGGTGTGTGTCGGTGCTGGGAGACAGTGTGTGTCGGTGCTGGGAGACAGTTCGTGTCGCTGCTTGGAGACGGTGAGTGCCCGTGCTGGGCAATGGTGTTTGTCCGTGCTGGGAGACAGTGAGTATCGGTGCTGGGCAACTGTGTGTGTCCGTGCTGGGAGACGGTGAGTGTCGGTGCTGGGAGACTTAAGTGTGCCGGTGCTGTGAGTCTTGTATGTGCCGGTGCTGCGAGTCTTGTGTGTGTCGCTGCTGGGAGACGGTGAGTGTCCGTGCTGGGAGAAGGTGTGTGTCCGTCCAGGCAGACGGCGAGTGTCGGTGCTGGGAGACGGTGCTTGTCGTTGCTAGGTGACGGTGTGTGTCGGTGCTGGGAGACGGTGTGTGTCGGTGCTGGGAGACGGTGTGTGTCTGTGCTGGGAGACGGTGTGTGTCAGTGCTGGGAGACGGTGTGTGTCGGTGCTGGGAGACGATGTGTGTCGGTGCTGGGAGACGATGAGTGTCCTTGCTGGGAGAAGGTGTGTGTCCGTCCAGGCAGACGGTGTGTGTCCGTGCCTGGAGATGGTGAGTGTCCGTGCTGGGAGACGGTGTGTTTCCCTTCTGGGAGACTGTGGGTGTCTGTGCTGTGAGACGGTGAGTGTCCGTGTTGGGAGACGGTGTGTCTCCGTGCTGGGAGACAGTGAGTGTCCGTACTGGGAGACGGTGTGTGTCGGTGCTGGGAGATGGTGTGTGTCGGTGCTGGGAGACGGTGTGGATCGGTGCTGGGACACGGTGAGTGTCCGTGCTGTGCGACGGTGTGTGTCCGTGCGGGGAGACGGTGGGTGTCTGTACTGGTAGACGGTGTGTGTCGGTGCTGGGAGACGGTGTGTGTCGGTGCTGGGAGACAGTTCGTGTCGCTGCTTGGAGATGGTGAGTGCCCGTGCTGGGCAACGGTGTGTGTCCGTGCTGGGAGACGGTGAGTGTCGGTGCTGGGAGACTTAAGTGTGCCGGTGCTGCGAGTCTTGTGTGTGCCGGTGCTGCGAGTCTTGTGTGTGTCGCTGCTGGGAGACGGTGAGTGTCCGTTCTGGGAGAAGGTGTGTGTCCGTCCAGGCAGACGGCGAGTGTCGGTGCTGGGAGACGGTGTTTGTCGGTGCTTGGTGACGGTGTGTGTCGGTGCTGGGAGACGGTGTGTGTCGGTGCTGGGAGACGGTGTGTGTCTGTGCTGGGAGACAGTGTGTGTCAGTGCTGGGAGACGGTGTGTGTCAGTGCTGGGAGACGATGTGTGTCGGTGCTGCGAGTCTTGTGTGTGCTGGTGCTGCGAGTCTTGTGTGTGTCGGTGCTGTGAGACGGTGTGTGTCAGTGCTGGGAGACGATGAGTGTCCGTGCTGGGAGAAGGTGTGTGTCCGTCCAGGCAGACGGTGTGTGTCCGTGCCTGGAGATGGTGAGTGTCCGTGCTGGGAGACGGTGTGTTTTCCTTCTGGGAGACTGTGTGTGTCTGTGCTGTGAGATGGTGTGTCTCCGTGCTGGGAGACGGTGTGTGTCCGTCCAGGCAGACAGTGTGTGTCCAGGCTGGGAGACGGTGTGTGTCGGTGGTGGGAGACGGTGTGTGTCGGTGGTGGGAGACGGTGTGTGTCCGTCCAGGCAGACGGTGAGTGTCCGTGCTGGGAGATGGCGAATGTCCGTGCTGGGAGACGGTGTGTGTCACTGCTAGGAGACGGTGTGTGTCGGTGCTGGGAGACGGTGTGTGCGCTGCTGGCAGACGGTCTGTGTCAGTCTGGGAGACTGTGTGTGTCGGTGCTGGGAGACGGTGTGTGCGCTGCTGGGAGATGGTATGTGTCAGTCTGGGAGACTGGGTGTGTCGGTGCTGGGGGACGGTGAGTGTCCGTGCTGGGCGACGGTGAGTGTCCGTGCTGGGCGAAGGTGATTGTCCGTGCTGGGCACCCGTGAGTGTCGGTGCAGGGAGACAGTGTGAGTCGGTGCTCGGAGACGGTGTGTGTCCGTGCTGGGAGATGGTGTGTGTCGCTGCTGGGAGACTGTGTGAGTCGGTGCTGCGAGACGGTTTGCGTCGGTGCTGGGGGACGGTGAGTGTCCGTGCTGGGAGACGGTGAGTGTCCGTACTGGGAGACGGTGTGTGTCCGTGCTGGGAGACGGTGTGTGTCCGTGCTGGGATAAGGTGTGTGTCCGTGCTGGGAGACGGTGTGTGTCCGTGCTGGGAGATGGTGAGTGTCCGTGCTGGGAGACGGTGAGTGCCCCTGCTGGGAGACGGTGAGTGTCCGTGCTGGGAGACGGTGTGTGTCCGTGCTGGGAGACGGTGAGCGTCGGTGCTGGGAGAAGGTGTGTGTCCGTCCAGGGAGACGGTGTGTGTCCAGGCTGGGAGACGGTGTGTGTCGGTGGTGGGAGACCGTGTGTGTCGGTGGTGGGAGACGGTGTGTGTCGGTGCTGGGAGACGGTGTGTGTCGGTGCTGGGAGACAGTTCGTGTCGCTGCTTGGAGACGGTGAGTGCCCGTGCTGGGCAACGGTGTTTGTCCGTGCTGGGAGACAGTGAGTATCGGTGCTGGGCAACGGTGTGTGTCCGTGCTGGGAGACGGCGAGTGTCCGTGCTGGGAGACGGCGAGTGTCCGTGCTGGGAGACGGTATGTGTCCGTGCTGGGAGGCAGCGTGTATCCGTGCTGGGAGATGTCGAGTGTCCGTCCTGGGAGACGACGAGTGTCCGTGCTGGGAGACGACGAGTGTCCGTGCTGGGAGACTGTGTGTGCGCTGCTGGCAGACGGTATGTGTCGGTCTGTGAGACTGTGAGTGTCGGTGCTGGGAGACAGTGTGAGTCGGTGCTGGGAGACGGTGAGTGTCCGTGCTGGGAGATGGTGTGTGTCGCTGCTGGGAGACTGTGTGAGTCAGTGCTGGGAGACGGTGTGTGTCGGTGGTGGGAGATGGTGAGTGTACGTGCTGGGAGACCTTGAGTGTCCGTGCTGGGAGACGGTGTGTGTCTGTGCTGTGAGACGGTGTGTGACGGTGCTGGGAAACCGTGTTTGTCGCTGATGGGAAACGTTGAGTGTCGTTGTTGGGAGACGGTGTGTGTCGGTGCTGGGAGACAGTGAGAGTCTGTGCTGGGAGACGGTGTGTGTCCGTTCTGGGAGACGGTGTGTGTCCATTCTGGGAGACGGTGTGTGTCCGTGCTGGGAGACGGTGAGTGTCCGTGCTGGGAGACGGTGAGTGTCCGTGCTGGGAGACGGTGTGTGTCGGTGCTGGGAGACTGTGTGTGACCTTGCTGGGAGATGGTGAGTGTCTGTGCTGGGAAACGGTGTTTGTCGGTGCTGGGAGACGGTGAGTGTCGTTGTTGGGAGATGGTGTGTGTCGCTGCTGGGAGACGGTGTGTGTCGGTGCTGGGAGGCAGTGTGTGTCTGTGTTGGAGACAGTTTGTATCATTGTTTGTAGACACTGTGAGTCTCTGCTGGCAGACAGTGTGTGTCTGCCTCGGAAGACTGTGTGTTTTTGTGCTGCGACAGAGTGCATGTCCATGCTAGAACAGAGTGTGTGTATGTGCTGGAAGGCACTCTG
The DNA here is from genome assembly GCF_030028105.1 of Mobula birostris. Taxonomy (NCBI): domain Eukaryota; kingdom Metazoa; phylum Chordata; class Chondrichthyes; order Myliobatiformes; family Myliobatidae; genus Mobula; species Mobula birostris. The sequence continues at coordinate 9,642 of NW_027275947.1, read as the reverse complement.
TTCGTGCTGGGATATAGTGTGTGTCCTCGCTAGGAGGCATGTGTGTCTGTGTTGGGAGACCCTTGTGAGTCTGTTCTGGGAAAAGATTTGTGTCTCTGCTGGGAGACTGTGTATTTCTGTTTTGGGAGACAGTTGTGTGTGTGCTTGGTGACACTGGGTGTCAGTGTTGGGAGACAATTTGAGGCGGTGTTGGGAGATTGTGTGTGACTCTTTGGAGAGATGGTTTGTGTCTGTGCTAGGAGACAGTTTGTGTATGTTGCTATACAGGGCTAGTCTGATTTGGGAGACAGTGTGTGTCCGTGCTGGGAGACGCTGTGTGTCCGTGCTGGGAGACGGTGTGTGTCCGTGCTGGGAGACGGTGTGTGTCCGTGCTGGGATAAGGTGTGTGTCCGTGCTGGGAGACGGCGTGTGTCCGTGCTGGGAGACGGTGAGTGCCCCTGCTGGGAGACGGTGAGAGTCTGTGCTGGGAGACGGTGTGTGTCGGTGCTGGGAGACTGTGTGTGACCGTGCTGGGAGATGGTGAGTGTCTGTGCTGGGAAACGGTGTGTGTCTGTGCTGGGAGACGGAGTGTGACGGTGCTGGGAAACCGTGTTTGTCGGTGCTGGGAGACGGTGAGTGTCGTTGTTGGGAGACGGTGTGTGTCGGTGCTGGGTGACGGTGTGTGTCGGTGGTGGGAGACCGTGTGTGTCGGTGGTGGGAGACCGTGTGTGTCGGTGCTGGGATAAGGTGTGTGTCGGTGCTGGGAGACGGTGTGTGTCCGTGCTGGGAGATGGTGTGTGTCGCTGCTGGGAGACTGTGTGAGTCGGTGCTGGGAGACGGTGTGTGTCCGTGCTGGGATAAGGTGTGTGTCCGTGCTGGGAGACGGTGTGTGTCCGTGCTGGGAGACGGTGAGTGTCCGTGCTGGGAGACGGTGTGTGCCCCTGCTGGGAGACGGTGAGTGTCCGTGCTGGGAGACGGTGTGTGTCCGTGCTGGGAGACGGTGAGCGTCGGTGCTGGGAGAAGGTGTTTGTCCGTCCAGGCAGACGGTGTGTGTCCAGGCTGGGAGGCGGTGTGTGTCGGTGGTGGGAGACCGTGTGTGTCGGTGGTGGGAGACGGTGTGTGTCGGTGCTGGGAGACAGTGTGTGTCGGTGCTGGGAGACAGTTCGTGTCGCTGCTTGGAGACGGTGAGTGCCCGTGCTGGGCAATGGTGTTTGTCCGTGCTGGGAGACAGTGAGTATCGGTGCTGGGCAACTGTGTGTGTCCGTGCTGGGAGACGGTGAGTGTCGGTGCTGGGAGACTTAAGTGTGCCGGTGCTGTGAGTCTTGTATGTGCCGGTGCTGCGAGTCTTGTGTGTGTCGCTGCTGGGAGACGGTGAGTGTCCGTGCTGGGAGAAGGTGTGTGTCCGTCCAGGCAGACGGCGAGTGTCGGTGCTGGGAGACGGTGCTTGTCGTTGCTAGGTGACGGTGTGTGTCGGTGCTGGGAGACGGTGTGTGTCTGTGCTGGGAGACGGTGTGTGTCAGTGCTGGGAGACGGTGTGTGTCGGTGCTGGGAGACGATGTGTGTCGGTGCTGGGAGACGATGAGTGTCCTTGCTGGGAGAAGGTGTGTGTCCGTCCAGGCAGACGGTGTGTGTCCGTGCCTGGAGATGGTGAGTGTCCGTGCTGGGAGACGGTGTGTTTCCCTTCTGGGAGACTGTGGGTGTCTGTGCTGTGAGACGGTGAGTGTCCGTGTTGGGAGACGGTGTGTCTCCGTGCTGGGAGACAGTGAGTGTCCGTACTGGGAGACGGTGTGTGTCGGTGCTGGGAGACGGTGAGTCTCCATGTCGGGAGACAGTGAGTGTCCGTACTGGGAGACGGTGTGTGTCGGTGCTGGGAGATGGTGTGTGTCGGTGCTGGGAGACGGTGTGGATCGGTGCTGGGACACGGTGAGTGTCCGTGCTGTGCGACGGTGTGTGTCCGTGCGGGGAGACGGTGGGTGTCTGTACTGGTAGACGGTGTGTGTCGGTGCTGGGAGACGGTGTGTGTCGGTGCTGGGAGACAGTTCGTGTCGCTGCTTGGAGACGGTGAGTGCCCGTGCTGGGCAACGGTGTGTGTCCGTGCTGGGAGACGGTGAGTGTCGGTGCTGGGAGACTTAAGTGTGCCGGTGCTGCGAGTCTTGTGTGTGCCGGTGCTGCGAGTCTTGTGTGTGTCGCTGCTGGGAGACGGTGAGTGTCCGTTCTGGGAGAAGGTGTGTGTCCGTCCAGGCAGACGGCGAGTGTCGGTGCTGGGAGACGGTGTTTGTCGGTGCTTGGTGACGGTGTGTGTCGGTGCTGGGAGACGGTGTGTGTCGGTGCTGGGAGACGGTGTGTGTCTGTGCTGGGAGACAGTGTGTGTCAGTGCTGGGAGACGGTGTGTGTCGGTGCTGGGAGACGATGTGTGTCGGTGCTGCGAGTCTTGTGTGTGCTGGTGCTGCGAGTCTTGTGTGTGTCGGTGCTGTGAGACGGTGTGTGTCAGTGCTGGGAGACGATGAGTGTCCGTGCTGGGAGAAGGTGTGTGTCCGTCCAGGCAGACGGTGTGTGTCCGTGCCTGGAGATGGTGAGTGTCCGTGCTGGGAGACGGTGTGTTTTCCTTCTGGGAGACTGTGTGTGTCTGTGCTGTGAGATGGTGTGTCTCCGTGCTGGGAGACGGTGTGTGTCCGTCCAGGCAGACAGTGTGTGTCCAGGCTGGGAGACGGTGTGTGTCGGTGGTGGGAGACGGTGTGTGTCGGTGGTGGGAGACGGTGTGTGTCCGTCCAGGCAGACGGTGAGTGTCCGTGCTGGGAGATGGCGAATGTCCGTGCTGGGAGACGGTGTGTGTCACTGCTAGGAGACGGTGTGTGTCGGTGCTGGGAGACGGTGTGTGCGCTGCTGGCAGACGGTCTGTGTCAGTCTGGGAGACTGTGTGTGTCGGTGCTGGGAGACGGTGTGTGCGCTGCTGGGAGATGGTATGTGTCAGTCTGGGAGACTGGGTGTGTCGGTGCTGGGGGACGGTGAGTGTCCGTGCTGGGCGACGGTGAGTGTCCGTGCTGGGCGAAGGTGATTGTCCGTGCTGGGCACCCGTGAGTGTCGGTGCAGGGAGACAGTGTGAGTCGGTGCTCGGAGACGGTGTGTGTCCGTGCTGGGAGATGGTGTGTGTCGCTGCTGGGAGACTGTGTGAGTCGGTGCTGCGAGACGGTTTGCGTCGGTGCTGGGGGACGGTGAGTGTCCGTGCTGGGAGACGGTGAGTGTCCGTACTGGGAGACGGTGTGTGTCCGTGCTGGGAGACGGTGTGTGTCCGTGCTGGGATAAGGTGTGTGTCCGTGCTGGGAGACGGTGTGTGTCCGTGCTGGGAGACGGTGAGTGTCCGTGCTGGGAGACGGTGAGTGCCCCTGCTGGGAGACGGTGAGTGTCCGTGCTGGGAGACGGTGTGTGTCCGTGCTGGGAGACGGTGAGCGTCGGTGCTGGGAGAAGGTGTGTGTCCGTCCAGGGAGACGGTGTGTGTCCAGGCTGGGAGACGGTGTGTGTCGGTGGTGGGAGACCGTGTGTGTCGGTGGTGGGAGACGGTGTGTGTCGGTGCTGGGAGACGGTGTGTGTCGGTGCTGTGAGACAGTTCGTGTCGCTGCTTGGAGACGGTGAGTGCCCGTGCTGGGCAACGGTGTTTGTCCGTGCTGGGAGACAGTGAGTATCGGTGCTGGGCAACGGTGTGTGTCCGTGCTGGGAGACGGTGAGTGTCGGTGCTGCGCGTCTTGTGTGTGCCGGTGCTGCGAGTCTTGTGTGTGTCGCTGCTGGGAGACGGTGAGTGTCCTTGCTGGGAGAAGGTGTGTGTCCGTCCAGGCAGACGGCGAGTGTCGGTGCTGGGAGACGGTGTTTGTCGGTGCTAGGTGACGGTGTGTGTCGGTGCTGGGAGACGGTGTGTGTCGGTGCTGGGAGACGGTGTGTGTCAGTGCTGGGAGACGGTGTGTGTCGGTGCTGTGAGACGGTGTGTGTCGGTGCTGGGAGACGATGAGTGTCCGTGCTGGGAGAAGGTGTATGTTCGTCTAGGCAGACGGTGTGTGTCCGTGCCTGGAGATGGTGAGTGTCCGTGTTGGGAGACGGTGTGTCTCCGTGCTGGGAGACGGTGTGTGTCGGTCCTGGGAGACGGTGAGTGTCAATGCTGGGAGACCCTGTGTTTCGGTGCTGGGAGACGGTGTGTGTCGGTGCTGGGAGACGGTGAGTCTCCATGTCGGGAGACAGTGAGTGTCCGTACTGGGAGATGGTGTGTGTCGGTGCTGGGAGATGGTGTGCGTCGGTGCTGGGAGACGGTGTGTGTCCGTGCTGGGAGATGGTGTGTGTCGCTGCTGGGAGACTGTGTGAGTCGGTGCTGGGAGACGGTGTGTGTCCGTGCTGGGATAAGGTGTGTGTCCGTGCTGGGAGACGGTGTGTGTCCGTGCTGGGAGACGGTGAGTGTCCGTGCTGGGAGACGGTGTGTGCCCCTGCTGGGAGACGGTGAGTGTCCGTGCTGGGAGACGGTGTGTGTCCGTGCTGGGAGACGGTGAGCGTCGGTGCTGGGAGAAGGTGTTTGTCCGTCCAGGCAGACGGTGTGTGTCCAGGCTGGGAGGCGGTGTGTGTCGGTGGTGGGAGACCGTGTGTGTCGGTGGTGGGAGACGGTGTGTGTCGGTGCTGGGAGACAGTGTGTGTCGGTGCTGGGAGACAGTTCGTGTCGCTGCTTGGAGACGGTGAGTGCCCGTGCTGGGCAATTGGTGTTTGTCCGTGCTGGGAGACAGTGAGTATCGGTGCTGGGCAACTGTGTGTGTCCGTGCTGGGAGACGGTGAGTGTCGGTGCTGGGAGACTTAAGTGTGCCGGTGCTGTGAGTCTTGTATGTGCCGGTGCTGCGAGTCTTGTGTGTGTCGCTGCTGGGAGACGGTGAGTGTCCGTGCTGGGAGAAGGTGTGTGTCCGTCCAGGCAGACGGCGAGTGTCGGTGCTGGGAGACGGTGCTTGTCGTTGCTAGGTGACGGTGTGTGTCGGTGCTGGGAGACGGTGTGTGTCGGTGCTGGGAGACGGTGTGTGTCTGTGCTGGGAGACGGTGTGTGTCAGTGCTGGGAGACGGTGTGTGTCGGTGCTGGGAGACGATGTGTGTCGGTGCTGGGAGACGATGAGTGTCCTTGCTGGGAGAAGGTGTGTGTCCGTCCAGGCAGACGGTGTGTGTCCGTGCCTGGAGATGGTGAGTGTCCGTGCTGGGAGACGGTGTGTTTCCCTTCTGGGAGACTGTGGGTGTCTGTGCTGTGAGACGGTGAGTGTCCGTGTTGGGAGACGGTGTGTCTCCGTGCTGGGAGACAGTGAGTGTCCGTACTGGGAGACGGTGTGTGTCGGTGCTGGGAGACGGTGAGTCTCCATGTCGGGAGACAGTGAGTGTCCGTACTGGGAGACGGTGTGTGTCGGTGCTGGGAGATGGTGTGTGTCGGTGCTGGGAGACGGTGTGGATCGGTGCTGGGACACGGTGAGTGTCCGTGCTGTGCGACGGTGTGTGTCCGTGCGGGGAGACGGTGGGTGTCTGTACTGGTAGACGGTGTGTGTCGGTGCTGGGAGACGGTGTGTGTCGGTGCTGGGAGACAGTTCGTGTCGCTGCTTGGAGACGGTGAGTGCCCGTGCTGGGCAACGGTGTGTGTCCGTGCTGGGAGACGGTGAGTGTCGGTGCTGGGAGACTTAAGTGTGCCGGTGCTGCGAGTCTTGTGTGTGCCGGTGCTGCGAGTCTTGTGTGTGTCGCTGCTGGGAGACGGTGAGTGTCCGTTCTGGGAGAAGGTGTGTGTCCGTCCAGGCAGACGGCGAGTGTCGGTGCTGGGAGACGGTGTTTGTCGGTGCTTGGTGACGGTGTGTGTCGGTGCTGGGAGACGGTGTGTGTCGGTGCTGGGAGACCCTGTGTTTCGGTGCTGGGAGACGGTGTGTGTCGGTGCTGGGAGACGGTGAGTCTCCATGTCGGGAGACAGTGAGTGTCCGTACTGGGAGACGGTGTGTGTCGGTGCTGGGAGATGGTGTGTGTCGGTGCTGGGAGACGGTGTGGATCGGTGCTGGGACACGGTGAGTGTCCGTGCTGTGCGGCGGTGTGTGTCCGTGCTGGGAGACGGTGGGTGTCCGTACTGGTAGATGGTGTGTGTCGGTGCTGGGAGACGGTGTGTGTCGGTGCTGGGAGACAGTTCGTGTCGCTGCTTGGAGACGGTGAGTGCCCGTGCTGGGCAACGGTGTTTGTCCGTGCTGGGAGACAGTGAGTGTCGGTGCTGGGCAACGGTGTGTGTCCGTGCTGGGAGACGGTGACTGTCGGTGCTGGGAGACTTATGTGTGCCGGTGCTGCGAGTCTTGTGTGTGTCGCTGCTGGGAGACGGTGAGTGTCCGTGCTGGGAGAAGGTGTGTGTCCGTCCAGGCAGACGGCGAGTGTCGGTGCTGGGAGACAGTGTTTGTCGGTGCTAGGTGACGGTGTGTGTCGGTGCTGGGAGACGGTGTGTGTCTGTGCTGGGAGACGGTGTGTGTCGGGGCTGGGAGACGATGTGTGTCGGTGCTGCGAGTCTTGTGTGTGCCGGTGCTGTGAGACGGTGTGGATCGGTGCTGGGAAACGGTGTGTGTCCGTGCTGGGAGACGGTGAGTGTCCGTGCTGGGAGACGGTGAGTGTCCGTGCACGGAGATAGCGTATGTCGGTGCTGGGAGACGCGAGTGTCCGTGCTGGGAGACGGTGAGTACCGGTGCTGGGAGACGGTGAGTACCGGTGCTGGGAGACGGTGAGTGCCGGTGCTGGGAGACGGTGTGTCGGTGCTGGGAGGAAGTGTGTGTCGGTGTTGGGAGACGGTGTGTGTCGGTGCTGGGAGACGGTGTTTGTCGGTGCTGAGAGACGGTGTGTGTCGGTGCTGGGAGACGGTGTGTGTCGGTGCTGGGAGACGGTGTGTGCCGGTGCTGCGAGTCTTATGTGTGCCGGTGCTGCGAGTCTTGTGTGTGTCCGTGCTGGGAGACCGTGTGTGTCGGTGCTGGGAGACGGTGTGTGTCCGTGTTGGGTGACGGTGTGTGTCCGTGTTGGGTGACAGTGTGTGTCCGTTTTGGGAGACAGTGAGTGGGTTGGTGCTGGGAGAGACGGTGTGCGTCAGTGCTGGGTGACGATGAGTTTCCGTGCTGGGAGACGGTGTGTGACCGTGCTGGGAGACGGTGTGTGACCGTGCTGGAGACGGTTTGTGTCCCTGCCTGGAGACAGTGCGTGTCGGTGCTGGGAGATGGTGTGTGTCGGTGCTGGGAGACGGTGAGTGTCGGTGCTGGAAGATGGTGATTGTCTGTGCTGGGAGATGGTGTGTGTCCGTGCTGGGAGGCGGTGTGTGTGCGTGCTGGGAGACTGTGTGTGTCAGTGCTGGGAGACGGTAAGTGTTGTTGTTGGGAGACGGTGTGTGTCGGTGCTGGGAGACGGTGTGTGTCGGTGGTGGGAGACCGTGTGTGTCGGTGCTGGGAGACGGTGTGTGTCGGTGGTGGGGAGACCGTGTGTGTCCGTGCTGTGCGACGGTGTGTGTCCGTGCTGGGAGACGGTGAGTGTCCGTTCTGGTAGACCGTGTGTGATGGTGCTGGGAGACGTTGTGTGTCGGTGCTGGGAGACGGTGTGGATCGGTGCTGGGAAACGGTGAGTGTCCGTGATGGGCGACGGTTCGTGCTGGGATATAGTGTGTGTCCTCGCTAGGAGGCATGTGTGTCTGTGTTGGGAGACCCTTGTGAGTCTGATCTGGGAAAAGATTTGTGACCCTGCTGAGAGACTGTGTATTTCTGTTTTGGGAGACAGTTGTGTGTGTGCTTGGTGACACTGTGTGTCAGTGTTGGGAGACAATTTGAGGCGGTGTTGGGAGATTGTGTGTGACTCTTTGGAGAGATGGTTTGTGTCCTGTGCTAGGAGACAGTTTGTGTATGTTGCTATACAGGGCTAGTCTGATTTGGGAGACAGTGTGTGTCCGTGCTGGGAGAAGATGTGTGTCCGTGCTGGGGGACGATGTGTGACCATGCTGGGAGTCACTGTGTGTCCGTGCTGGGAGACGCTGTGTGTCCGTGCTGGGAGACGGTGAGTGTCCGTGCTGGGAGAGGGCGAGTGTCCGTGCTGGGAGACGGTGTGTGTCGGTGCTGGGAGACGGTGTGTGCGCTGCTGGCAGATGGTCTGTGTCAGTCTGGGAGACTGTGTGTGTCGGTACTGGGAGACGGTGTGTGCGCTGCTGGGAGACGGTATGTGTCAGTCTGGGAGACTGTGTGTGTCGGTGCTGGGCGACGGTGAGTGTCCGTGCTGGGCGACGGTGATTGTCCGTGCTGGGCACCGGTGAGTGTCGGTGCAGGGAGACAGTGTGAGTCGGTGCTGGAAGATGGTGTGTGTCGCTGCTGGGAGACTGTGTGCGTCGGTGCTGGGAGACGGTTTTGCATCGGTGCTGGGAGACGGTTTGCATCGGTGCTGGGAGACGGTGAGTGTCCGTACTGGGAGACGGTGTATGTCCGTGCTGGGAGACGGTGAGTGTCCGTACTGGGAGACGGTGTGTGTCCATGCTGGGAGACGGTGTGTGTCCGTGCTGGGATAAGGGTGTGTGTCCGTGCTGGGAGACGGTGTGTGTCCGTGCTGAGAGACGGTGAGTGTCCGTGCTGGGAGACGGTGAGTGCCCCTGCTGGGAGACGGTGAGTGTCCGTGCTGGGAGACGGTGTGTGACCGTGCTGGGAGACGGTTTGTGTCCCTGCCTGGAGACAGTGTGTGTTGGTGCTGGGAGATGGTGTGTGTCGGTGCTGGGAGACGGTGAGTGTTGGTGCTGGGAGACAGTGAGTGACCGTACTGGGAGATGGTGTGCGTCGCTGCTGGGAGACTGTGTGATTCGGTGCTGGGATAAGGTGTGTGTCCGTGCTGAGAGACGATGAGTGTCCCGTGCTGGGCGACGGTGTGTACTTGAGTTGGGAGACAGTGTGTGTCTGTGCTGGGAGATGATGTATATCCGTCCTGGGAGAAGATGTGTGTCCGTGTTGGCAGACTGTGTGTGTCGGTGCTGGGAGACGGTGTGTGTCGGTGCTGGGAGACGGTGTGTGTTGGGTGCTGGGAGACCGTGTGTGTCGGTGGTGGGAGACGGTGTGTGTCGGTGCTGGGAGACGGTGTGTGTCCATGCTGATAGACGGCGTGTGTCGGTGCTGGGAGACGGTGTGTGTTGGTGCTGGTAGACGGTGAGTGTCCGTGCTGGGAGACGGTGTGTGTCGGTGCTGGGAGACCGTGTGTGTCGGTGCTGGGAGATGGTGTGTGTCGCTGCTGGGAGACTGTGTGCGTCGGTGCTGGGAGACGGTTTGCATCGGTACTGGGAGACGGTGAGTGTCCGTGCTGGGGAGACGGTGAGCGTCCGTACTGGGAGACGGTGTGTGTCCGTGCTGGGAGACGGTGAGTGTCCGTACTGGGAGACGGTGTGTGTCCGTGCTGGGAGACGGTGTGTGTCCGTGCTGGGATAAGGTGTGTGTCCGTGCTGGGAGACGGTGTGTGTCCGTGCTGGGAGACGGTGACTGTCCGTGCTGGGAGACGGTGAGTGCCCCTGCTGGGAGACGGTGAGTGTCCGTGCTGGGGAGACGGTGTGTGACCGTGCTGGGAGACGGTGTGTGACCGTGCTGGGAGACGGTTTGTGTCCCTGCCTGGAGACAGTGTGTGTCGGTGCTGGGAGACGGT
>NW_027275946.1:0-47560 GCF_030028105.1 Mobula birostris | reverse complement strand
AATGTCAAAGCTTTTGTATGCACTGAGGAAACAACTTTTTTGTCTTGCTGAGCAAAGGCATGGTACAAGTTCTAATAAACACAGAATGATGTGGAAAGGTAATTTAAGATGTTGCCATTAGGTTTGCACTCAGTTCTTCGGTGGAAAATTGAAATGTATACTATTGGTAAAGTCAAAGCATTGTATGCACTGAGAAAACAACTTTTTTGTCTTACTGAGCAAAGGCATGGTACAACTGCAAATCAACAGAGAATCATGTGGAAATATTATTTAAGATGTTTCCATTAGGTTTCCACTCTGTACTTTTGTGCAAATGATTACTATTGGCACTGTCAAAGGATTGTATGCATTGAGAAAAAGAACTTTTTTATCTTGCTGGGCAAAGGCATGGTACAAGTTCTAATCAACACAGAATCATGTGGAAAGGTAATTTAAGGTGTTTCCATTAGGTTTGCACTCAGCACTTTGGTGGGAAATTGAAATGTACACTGTTTGTAAAGTCAAAGCAGTGTATGCACTGAGAAAAGAACTTTTTTGTCTTTATGAACAGAGGCATGAAACAAATTATAGACAACTCAGAATCATGAGGAAAGATTATTTAAGATGTTTCCATTAGGTTTGCACTCAGTACTTTGTGTGTAAGATTGATATGTATTCTATTGGTAATGTCAAAGCATTGTATGCACTGAGAAAACAACTTTTTTGTTTTGCTGAGCAAAGGCATAGTACAAGTTCTAATCAACAGAGAATCATGTGGAAAGGTAATTTAAGATGTTGCCATCAGGTTTGCCGTCAGTACTTTGGTGGAAGTTTAAAATTGTATCTATTGGTAATGTCAAAAGCTTTGTATGCACTGAGGAGAAGCAACTTTTTTGTCTTGATGAACAGAGGCATGAAACAAATTATAGACAACTCAGAATCATGTGGAAAGGTAATTTAAGGTGTTTCCATTAGGTTTGCAATCAGCACTTTGGTGGAAAATTGAAATGTACACTGTTTGTAAAGTCAAAACAGTGTATGCACTGGAGAAAAGAACTTTTTTGTCTTTATGAACAGAGGCATGAAACAAATTATAGACAACTCAGAATCATGAGGAAAGATTATTTAAGATGTTTCCATTAGGTTTGCACTCAGTACTTTGGTGTAAAATTGAAATGTATACTATTGGTAAAGGTCAAAGCATTGTATGCACTGAGAAAACAACTTTTTTGTCTTACTGAGCAAAGCCATGGTACAACTGCTAATCAACACAGAATCATGTGGAAAGGTAAATTAAGGTGTTTCCATTAGGTTTGGAGTCAGTACTTTGGTTGGAAGTTTAAAATGTATACTATTGGTAATGTCAAAGCTTTGTATGCACTGAGGAAACAACTTTTTTGTCTAGCTGAGCAAAGGTATGGTACAACTGCTAATCAACAAAGAATCATGTGGAAAGGTTAATTTAAGGTGTTTCCATTAGGTTTGCAATCAGCAGTTTTGGTGGAAAATTAAAATGTATACCATTGGCAAAGGTCAAAGTATGCTCTGAGAAAACAACTTTTTTATCTAGCTGGACAAAGGCATGGTACAAGTTCTAATAACACAGAATCATGTGGAAAGGTAATTTAAGGTGTTTCCATTAGGTTTTGCACTCAGCACTTTGGTGGAAAATTGAAATGTACACTGTTTGTAAAGTCAAAACAGTGTATGCACTGAGAAAAGAACTTTTTTGTCTTTATGAACAGAGGCATGAAACAAATTATAGGACAACTCAGAATCATGAGGAAAGATTATTTAAGATGTTTCCATTATGTTTGCACTCAGTATTTTGGTGTAAGATTGATATGTATACTATTGGTAATGTCAAAGCAATTGTATGCACTGAGAAAAGAACTTTTTTGTCTTGATGAACAGAGGCATGAAACAAATTATAGACAACTCAGAATCATGAGGAAAGATTATTTAAGATGTTTCCATTAGGTTTGCACTCCGTACTTTGGTGCAAGATTGAAATGTATACTATTGGTATTGTCAAAGCATTGTATGCACTGAGAAAACAACTTTTTTGTTTTGCTGAGCAAAGGCATGGTACGAGTTCTAATCAACTTCAGAATCATGTGGAAAGGTAATTTAAGGTGTTTCCATTAGGTTTGCCGTCAGTACTTTGGTGGAAGTTTAAAATGTATACTATTGGTAATGTCAAAGCTTTGTATGCACTGAGGGAAACAACTTTTTTGTCTTGATGAACAGAGGCATGAAACAAATTATAGACAACTCCGAAACATGAGGAAAGATTATTTAAGATGTTTCCATTAGGTTTGCACTCAGTACTTTGGTGTAAAATTTGAAATGTATACTGTTGGTAAAGTCAAAGCATTGTATGCACTGAGAAAACAACTTTTTTGTCTTGCTGAGCAAAGGCATGGTACAAGTTCTAATTAACACAGAATCATGTGGAAAGGTAATTTAATATGTTGCCCATTAGGTTTGCACTCAGTTCTTTGTGGTGGAAAATTGAAATGTATACTAATGGTAATGTCAAAAGCTTTCTATGCACTGAGGGAAACAACTTTTTTGTCTTGCTGAGCAAAGGCATGGTACAAGTTCTAATAAACACAGAAATCATGTGGAAAGGTAATTTAAGATGTTGCCATTAGGTTTGCACTCAGTTCTTTGGTGGAAAATTGAAATGTATACTATTGGTAAAGTCAAAGCATTGTATGCACTGAGAAAACAACTTTTTTGTCTTTATGAACAGAGGCATGAAACAAATTATAGACAACTCAAGAATCATGAGGAAAGATTATTTAAGATGTTTCCATTAGGTTTGCACTCAGTACTTTGGTTGTAAAATTGAAATGTATACTATTGGTAAAGTCATATCATTGTATGCACTGAGAAAACAACTTTTTTGTCTTACTGAGCAAAGCCATGGTACAACTGCTAATCAACACAGAATCATGTGGAAAGGTAAATTAAGGTGTTTCCATTAGGTTTGGAGTCAGTACTTTGGTGGAAGTTTAAAATGTATACTATTGGTAATGTCAAAGCTTTCTATGCACTGAGGGAAACAAACTTTTTTGTCTAGCTGAGCAAAGGTATGGTACAAGTTCTAATCAACAAAGAATCATGTGGAAAGGTAATTTAAGGTGTTTCCATTAGGTTTGAAATCAGCAGTTTGGTGGAAAATTAAAATGTATACCATTGGCAAAGTCAAAGTATGCTCTGAGAAAACAACTTTTTTATCTAGCTGGACAAAGGCATGGTACAAGTTCTAATAACACAGAATCATGTGGAAAGGTAATTTAAGGTGTTTTCCATTAGGTTTGCACTCAGCACTTTGGTTGGAAAATTGAAATGTACACTGTTTGTAAAGTCAAAAACAGTGTATGCACTGAGAAAAGAACTTTTTTGTCTTTATGAACAGAGGCATGAAACAAATTATAGACAACTCAGAATCATGAGGAAAGATTATTTAAGATGTTTCCATTAGGTTTCCAGTCTGTACATTTGTGTAAATGATTACTATTGGCACTGTCAAAGGATTGTATGCACTGAGAAAACAACTTTTTTGTTTTGCTGAGCAAAGGCATGGTACGAGTTCTAATCAACTCAGAATCATGTGGAAAGATTATTTAAGATGTTTCCATTAGGTTTCCAGTCTGTACATTTGTGTAAATGATTACTATTGGCACTGTCAAAGGATTGTATGCATTGAGAAAAGAACTTTTTTATCTTGCTGGGCAAAGGCATGGTACAAGTTCTAATCAACACAGAATCATGTGGAAAGGTAATTTAAGGTGTTTCCATTAGGTTTGCACTCAGCACTTTGGTGGAAAATTGAAATGTACACTATTTGTAAAGTCAAAACAGTGTATGCACTGAGAAAAGAACTTTTTTGTCTTGATGAACAGAGGCATGAAACAAATTATAGACAACTCAGAATCATGAGGAAAGATTATTTAAGATGTTTCCATTAGGTTTGCACTCCGTACTTTGGTGTAAGATTGAAATGTATACTATTGGTAATGTCAAAGCATTGTATGCACTGAGAAAACAACTTTTTTGTTTTGCTGAGCAAAGGCATGGTACGAGTTCTAATCAACTCAGAATCATGTGGAAAGATTATTTAAGATGTTTCCATTAGGTTTGCACTCCGTACTTTGGTGTAAGATTGAAATGTATACTATTGGTAAAGTCAAAGCATTGTATGCACTGAGAAAACAACTTTTTTGTCTTACTGAGCAAAGGCATGGTACAACTGCAAATCAACACAGAATCATGTGGAAATATTATTTAAGATGTTTCCATTAGGTTTCCACTCTGTACTTTTGTGCAAATGATTACTATTGGCACTGTCAAAGGATTGTATGCATTGAGAAAAGAACTTTTTTATCTTGCTGGGCAAAGGCATGGTACAAGTTCTAATCAACACAGAATCATGTGGAAAGGTAATTTAAGGTGTTTCCATTAGGTTTGCACTCAGCACTTTGGTGGGAAATTTAAATGTACATTGTTTGTAAAGTCAAAACAGTGTATGCACTGAGAAAAGAACTTTTTTGTCTTTATGAACAGAGGCATGAAACAAATTATAGACAACTCAGAATCATGAGGAAAGATTATTTAAGATGTTTCCATTAGGTTTTCACTCAGTACTTTGGTGTAGATTGATATGTATTCTATTGGTAATGTCAAAGCATTGTATGCACTGAGAAAACAACTTTTTTGTTTTGCTGAGCAAAGGCATAGTACAAGTTCTAATCAACTCAGAATCATGTGGAAAGGTAATTTAAGATGTTGCCATCAGGTTTGCACTCAGTACTTTGGTGGAAAATTGAAATGTATACTATTGGTAATGTCAAAGCCTTGTATGCTCTGAGAAAACAACTTTTTTGTCTTACTGAGCAAAGCCATGGTACAACTGCTAATCAACACAGAATCATGTGGAAAGATTATTTAAGATGTTTCCATTAGGTTTCCAGTCTGTACATTTGTGTAAATGATTACTATTGGCACTGTCAAAGGATTGTATGCATTGAGAAAAGAACTTTTTTATCTTGCTGGGCAAAGGCATGGTACAAGTTCTAATCAACACAGAATCATGTGGAAAGGTAATTTAAGGTGTTTCCATTAGGTTTGCACTCAGCACTTTGGTGGAAAATTGAAATGTACACTATTTGTAAAGTCAAAACAGTGTATGCACTGAGAAAAGAACTTTTTTGTCTTGATGAACAGAGGCATGAAACAAATTATAGACAACTCAGAATCATGAGGAAAGATTATTTAAGATGTTTCCATTAGGTTTGCACTCCGTACTTTGGTGTAAGATTGAAATGTATACTATTGGTAATGTCAAAGCATTGTATGCACTGAGAAAACAACTTTTTTGTTTTGCTGAGCAAAGGCATGGTACGAGTTCTAATCAACTCAGAATCATGTGGAAAGGTAATTTAAGGTGTTTCCATTTGCTTTGCCGTCAGTACTTTGGTGGAAGTTTAAAATGTATACTATTGGTAATGTCAAAGCTTTGTATGCACTGAGGAAACAACTTTTTTGTCTTGATGAACAGAGGCATGAACCAAATTATAGACAACTCAGAAACATGAGGAAAGATTATTTAAGAAGTTTCTATTCGGTTTGCACTCAGTACTTTGGTGTAAAATTGAAATGTATACTATTGGAAAAGTCAAAGCATTGTATGCACTGAGAAAACAACTTTTTTGTCTTGCTGAGCAAAGGCATGGTACAAGTTCTAATTAACACAGAATCATGTGGAAAGGTAATTTAAGATGTTGCCATTAGGTTTGCACTCAGTTCTTTGGTGGAAAATTGAGATGTATACTAATGGTAATGTCAAAGCTTTGTATGCACTGAGGAAACAACTTTTTTGTCTTGCTGAGCAAAGGCATGGTACAAGTTCTAATAAACACAGAATGATGTGGAAAGGTAATTTAAGATGTTGCCATTAGGTTTGCACTCAGTTCTTCGGTGGAAAATTGAAATGTATACTATTGGTAAAGTCAAAGCATTGTATGCACTGAGAAAACAACTTTTTTGTCTTACTGAGCAAAGGCATGGTACAACTGCAAATCAACAGAGAATCATGTGGAAATATTATTTAAGATGTTTCCATTAGGTTTCCACTCTGTACTTTTGTGCAAATGATTACTATTGGCACTGTCAAAGGATTGTATGCATTGAGAAAAGAACTTTTTTATCTTGCTGGGCAAAGGCATGGTACAAGTTCTAATCAACACAGAATCATGTGGAAAGGTAATTTAAGGTGTTTCCATTAGGTTTGCACTCAGCACTTTGGTGGGAAATTGAAATGTACACTGTTTGTAAAGTCAAAGCAGTGTATGCACTGAGAAAAGAACTTTTTTGTCTTTATGAACAGAGGCATGAAACAAATTATAGACAACTCAGAATCATGAGGAAAGATTATTTAAGATGTTTCCATTAGGTTTGCACTCAGTACTTTGGTGTAAGATTGATATGTATTCTATTGGTAATGTCAAAGCATTGTATGCACTGAGAAAACAACTTTTTTGTTTTGCTGAGCAAAGGCATAGTACAAGTTCTAATCAACAGAGAATCATGTGGAAAGGTAATTTAAGATGTTGCCATCAGGTTTGCCGTCAGTACTTTGGTGGAAGTTTAAAATGTATACTATTGGTAATGTCAAAGCTTTGTATGCACTGAGGAAGCAACTTTTTTGTCTTGATGAACAGAGGCATGAAACAAATTATAGACAACTCAGAATCATGTGGAAAGGTAATTTAAGGTGTTTCCATTAGGTTTGCAATCAGCACTTTGGTGGAAAATTGAAATGTACACTGTTTGTAAAGTCAAAACAGTGTATGCACTGAGAAAAGAACTTTTTTGTCTTTATGAACAGAGGCATGAAACAAATTATAGACAACTCAGAATCATGAGGAAAGATTATTTAAGATGTTTCCATTAGGTTTGCACTCAGTACTTTGGTGTAAAATTGAAATGTATACTATTGGTAAAGTCAAAGCATTGTATGCACTGAGAAAACAACTTTTTTGTCTTACTGAGCAAAGCCATGGTACAACTGCTAATCAACACAGAATCATGTGGAAAGGTAAATTAAGGTGTTTCCATTAGGTTTGGAGTCAGTACTTTGGTGGAAGTTTAAAATGTATACTATTGGTAATGTCAAAGCTTTGTATGCACTGAGGAAACAACTTTTTTGTCTAGCTGAGCAAAGGTATGGTACAACTGCTAATCAACAAAGAATCATGTGGAAAGGTAATTTAAGGTGTTTCCATTAGGTTTGCAATCAGCAGTTTGGTGGAAAATTAAAATGTATACCATTGGCAAAGTCAAAGTATGCTCTGAGAAAACAACTTTTTTATCTAGCTGGACAAAGGCATGGTACAAGTTCTAATAACACAGAATCATGTGGAAAGGTAATTTAAGGTGTTTCCATTAGGTTTGCACTCAGCACTTTGGTGGAAAATTGAAATGTACACTGTTTGTAAAGTCAAAACAGTGTATGCACTGAGAAAAGAACTTTTTTGTCTTTATGAACAGAGGCATGAAACAAATTATAGACAACTCAGAATCATGAGGAAAGATTATTTAAGATGTTTCCATTAGGTTTGCACTCAGTACTTTGGTGTAAGATTGATATGTATACTATTAGTAATGTCAAAGCATTGTATGCACTGAGAAAACAACTTTTTTGTCTTGCTGAGCAAAGGCATAGTACAAGTTCTAATCAACTCAGAATCATGTGGAAAGGTAATTTGAGATGTTGCCATCAGGTTTGCACTCAGTACTTTGGTGGAAAATTGAAATGTATACTATTGGTAAAGTCAAAGCATTGTATGCACTGAGAAAACAACTTTTTTGTCTTACTGAGCAAAGCCATGGTACAACTGCTAATCAACAAAGAATCATGTGGAAAGGTAATTTAAGGTGTTTCCATTAGGTTTGCAATCAGCACTTTGGTGGAAAATTGAAATGTACACTGTTTGTAAAGTCAAAACAGTGTATGCACTGAGAAAAGAACTTTTTTGTCTTTATGAACAGAGGCATGAAACAAATTATAGACAACTCAGAATCATGAGGAAAGATTATTTAAGATGTTTCCATTAGGTTTGCACTCAGTACTTTGGTGTAAAATTGAAATGTATACTATTGGTAAAGTCAAAGCATTGTATGCACTGAGAAAACAACTTTTTTGTCTTACTGAGCAAAGCCATGGTACAACTGCTAATCAACACAGAATCATGTGGAAAGGTAAATTAAGGTGTTTCCATTAGGTTTGGAGTCAGTACTTTGGTGGAAGTTTAAAATGTATACTATTGGTAATGTCAAAGCTTTGTATGCACTGAGGAAACAACTTTTTTGTCTAGCTGAGCAAAGGTATGGTACAAGTTCTAATCAACACAGAATCATGTGGAAAGGTAATTTAAGGTGTTTCCATTAGGTTTGCAATCAGCAGTTTGGTGGAAAATTAAAATGTATACCATTGGCAAAGTCAAAGTTGCTCTGAGAAAACAACTTTTTTATCTAGCTGGACAAAGGCATGGTACAAGTTCTAATAACACAGAATCATGTGGAAAGGTAATTTAAGGTGTTTCCATTAGGTTTGCACTCAGCACTTTGGTGGAAAATTGAAATGTACACTGTTTGTAAAGTCAAAAAAGTGTATGCACTGAGAAAAGAACTTTTTTGTCTTTATGAACAGAGGCATGAAACAAATTATAGACAACTCAGAATCATGAGGAAAGATTATTTAAGATGTTTCCATTAGGTTTGCACTCCGTACTTTGGTGTAAGATTGAAATGTATACTATTGGTAATGTCAAAGCATTGTATGCACTGAGAAAACAACTTTTTTGTTTTGCTGAGCAAAGGCATGGTACGAGTTCTAATCAACTCAGAATCATGTGGAAAGATTATTTAAGATGTTTCCATTAGGTTTGCACTCCGTACTTTGGTGTAAGATTGAAATGTATACTATTGGTAAAGTCAAAGCATTGTATGCACGGAGAAAACAACTTTTTTGTCTTACTGAGCAAAGGCATGGTACAACTGCAAATCAACACAGAATCATGTGGAAATATTATTTAAGATGTTTCCATTAGGTTTCCACTCTGTACTTTTGTGCAAATGATTACTATTGGCACTGTCAAAGGATTGTATGCATTGAGAAAAGAACTTTTTTATCTTGCTGGGCAAAGGCATGGTACAAGTTCTAATCAACACAGAATCATGTGGAAAGGTAATTTAAGGTGTTTCCATTAGGTTTGCACTCAGCACTTTGGTGGGAAATTGAAATGTACACTGTTTGTAAAGTCAAAACAGTGTATGCACTGAGAAAAGAACTTTTTTGTCTTTATGAACAGAGGCATGAAACAAATTATAGACAACTCAGAATCATGAGGAAAGATTATTTAAGATGTTTCCATTAGGTTTTCACTCAGTACTTTGGTGTAGATTGATATGTATTCTATTGGTAATGTCAAAGCATTGTATGCACTGAGAAAACAACTTTTTTGTTTTGCTGAGCAAAGGCATAGTACAACTTCTAATCAACTCAGAATCATGTGGAAAGGTAATTTAAGATGTTGCCATCAGGTTTGCACTCAGTACTTTGGTGGAAAATTGAAATGTATACTATTGGTAATGTCAAAGCCTTGTATGCTCTGAGAAAACAACTTTTTTGTCTTACTGAGCAAAGCCATGGTACAACTGCTAATCAACACAGAATCATGTGGAAAGATTATTTAAGATGTTTCCATTAGGTTTCCAGTCTGTACATTTGTGTAAATGATTACTATTGGCACTGTCAAAGGATTGTATGCATTGAGAAAAGAACTTTTTTATCTTGCTGGGCAAAGGCATGGTACAAGTTCTAATCAACACAGAATCATGTGGAAAGGTAATTTAAGGTGTTTCCATTAGGTTTGCACTCAGCACTTTGGTGGAAAATTGAAATGTACACTATTTGTAAAGTCAAAACAGTGTATGCACTGAGAAAAGAACTTTTTTGTCTTGATGAACAGAGGCATGAAACAAATTATAGACAACTCAGAATCATGAGGAAAGATTATTTAAGATGTTTCCATTAGGTTTGCACTCCGTACTTTGGTGTAAGATTGAAATGTATACTATTGGTAATGTCAAAGCATTGTATGCACTGAGGAAACAACTTTTTTGTCTTGCTGAGCAAAGGCATGGTACAAGTTCTAATAAACACAGAATCATGTGGAAAGGTAATTTAAGATGTTGCCATTAGGTTTGCACTCAGTTCTTTGGTGGAAAATTGAAATGTATACTATTGGTAAAGTCAAAGCATTGTATGCACTGAGAAAACAACTTTTTTGTCTTACTGAGCAAAGGCATGGTACAACTGCAAATCAACAGAGAATCATGTGGAAATATTATTTAAGATGTTTCCATTAGGTTTCCACTCTGTACTTTTGTGCAAATGATTACTATTGGCACTGTCAAAGGATTGTATGCATTGAGAAAAGAACTTTTTTATCTTGCTGGGCAAAGGCATGGTACAAGTTCTAATCAACACAGAATCATGTGGAAAGGTAATTTAAGGTGTTTCCATTAGGTTTGCACTCAGCACTTTGGTGGGAAATTGAAATGTACACTGTTTGTAAAGTCAAAGCAGTGTATGCACTGAGAAAAGAACTTTTTTGTCTTTATGAACAGAGGCATGAAACAAATTATAGACAACTCAGAATCATGAGGAAAGATTATTTAAGATGTTTCCATTAGGTTTGCACTCAGTACTTTGGTGTAAGATTGATATGTATTCTATTGGTAATGTCAAAGCATTGTATGCACTGAGAAAACAACTTTTTTGTTTTGCTGAGCAAAGGCATAGTACAAGTTCTAATCAACAGAGAATCATGTGGAAAGGTAATTTAAGATGTTGCCATCAGGTTTGCACTCAGTACTTTGGTGGAAAATTGAAATGTATACTATTGGTAAAGTCAAAGCCTTGTATGCTCTGAGAAAACAACTTTTTTATCTTGCTGAGCAAATGCATGGTACATGTTCTAATCAACTCAGAATCATGTGGAAAGGTAATTTAAGGTGTTTCCATTAGGTTTGCCGTCAGTACTTTGGTGGAAGTTTAAAATGTATACTATTGGTAATGTCAAAGCTTTGTATGCACTGAGGAAGCAACTTTTTTGTCTTGATGAACAGAGGCATGAAACAAATTATAGACAACTCAGAATCATGAGGAAAGATCATTTAAGATGTTTCCATCAGGTTTGCACTCAGTACTTTGGTGTAAAATTGAAATGTATACTATTGGTAAAGTCAAAGCATTGTACGCTCTGAGGAAACAACTTTTTTGTCCTGCTGAGCAAAGGTATGTTACAAGTTCTAATCAACAAAGAATCATGTGGAAAGGTAATTTAAGGTGTTTCCATTAGGTTTGCAATCAGCACTTTGGTGGAAAATTGAAATGTACACTGTTTGTAAAGTCAAAACAGTGTATGCACTGAGAAAAGAACTTTTTTGTCTTTATGAACAGAGGCATGAAACAAATTATAGACAACTCAGAATCATGAGGAAAGATTATTTAAGATGTTTCCATTAGGTTTGCACTCAGTACTTTGGTGTAAAATTGAAATGTATACTATTGGTAAAGTCAAAGCATTGTATGCACTGAGAAAACAACTTTTTTGTCTTACTGAGCAAAGCCATGGTACAACTGCTAATCAACACAGAATCATGTGGAAAGGTAAATTAAGGTGTTTCCATTAGGTTTGGAGTCAGTACTTTGGTGGAAGTTTAAAATGTATACTATTGGTAATGTCAAAGCTTTCTATGCACTGAGGAAACAACTTTTTTGTCTAGCTGAGCAAAGGTATGGTACAAGTTCTAATCAACACAGAATCATGTGGAAAGGTAATTTAAGGTGTTTCCATTAGGTTTGCAATCAGCAGTTTGGTGGAAAATTAAAATGTATACCATTGGCAAAGTCAAAGTATGCTCTGAGAAAACAACTTTTTTATCTAGCTGGACAAAGGCATGGTACAAGTTCTAATAACACAGAATCATGTGGAAAGGTAATTTAAGGTGTTTCCATTAGGTTTGCACTCAGCACTTTGGTGGAAAATTGAAATGTACACTGTTTGTAAAGTCAAAACAGTGTATGCACTGAGAAAAGAACTTTTTTGTCTTTATGAACAGAGGCATGAAACAAATTATAGACAACTCAGAATCATGAGGAAAGATTATTTAAGATGTTTCCATTAGGTTTGCACTCAGTACTTTGGTGTAAGATTGATATGTATACTATTAGTAATGTCAAAGCATTGTATGCACTGAGAAAACAACTTTTTTGCCTTGCTGAGCAAAGGCATAGTACAAGTTCTAATCAACTCAGAATCATGTGGAAAGGTAATTTGAGATGTTGCCATCAGGTTTGCACTCAGTACTTTGGTGGAAAATTGAAATGTATACTATTGGTAAAGTCAAAGCATTGTATGCACTGAGAAAACAACTTTTTTGTCTTACTGAGCAAAGCCATGGTACAATTGCTAATCAACAAAGAATCATGTGGAAAGGTAATTTAAGGTGTTTCCATTAGGTTTGCAATCAGCACTTTGGTGGAAAATTGAAAAGTACACTGTTTGTAAAGTCAAAACAGTGTATGCACTGAGAAAAGAACTTTTTTGTCTTTATGAACAGAGGCATGAAACAAATTATAGACAACTCAGAATCATGAGGAAAGATTATTTAAGATGTTTCCATTAGGTTTGCACTCAGTACTTTGGTGTAAAATTGAAATGTATACTATTGGTAAAGTCAAAGCATTGTATGCACTGAGAAAACAACTTTTTTGTCTTACTGAGCAAAGCCATGGTACAACTGCTAATCAACACAGAATCATGTGGAAAGGTAAATTAAGGTGTTTCCATTAGGTTTGGAGTCAGTACTTTGGTGGAAGTTTAAAATGTATACTATTGGTAATGTCAAAGCTTTGTATGCACTGAGGAAACAACTTTTTTGTCTAGCTGAGCAAAGGTATGGTACAAGTTCTAATCAACACAGAATCATGTGGAAAGGTAATTTAAGGTGTTTCCATTAGGTTTGCAATCAGCAGTTTGGTGGAAAATTAAAATGTATACCATTGGCAAAGTCAAAGTTGCTCTGAGAAAACAACTTTTTTATCTAGCTGGACAAAGGCATGGTACAAGTTCTAATAACACAGAATCATGTGGAAAGGTAATTTAAGGTGTTTCCATTAGGTTTGCACTCAGCACTTTGGTGGAAAATTGAAATGTACACTGTTTGTAAAGTCAAAAAAGTGTATGCACTGAGAAAAGAACTTTTTTGTCTTTATGAACAGAGGCATGAAACAAATTATAGACAACTCAGAATCATGAGGAAAGATTATTTAAGATGTTTCCATTAGGTTTGCACTCAGTACTTTGGTGTAGATTGATATGTATTCTATTGGTAATGTCAAAGCATTGTATGCACTGAGAAAACAACTTTTTTGTTTTGCTGAGCAAAGGCATAGTACAAGTTCTAATCAACTCAGAATCATGTGGAAAGGTAATTTAAGATGTTGCCATCAGGTTTGCACTCAGTACTTTGGTGGAAAATTGAAATGTATACTATTGGTAATGTCAAAGCCTTGTATGCTCTGAGAAAACAACTTTTTTGTCTTACTGAGCAAAGCCATGGTACAACTGCTAATCAACACAGAATCATGTGGAAAGATTATTTAAGATGTTTCCATTAGGTTTCCAGTCTGTACATTTGTGTAAATGATTACTATTGGCACTGTCAAAGGATTGTATGCATTGAGAAAAGAACTTTTTTATCTTGCTGGGCAAAGGCATGGTACAAGTTCTAATCAACACAGAATCATGTGGAAAGGTAATTTAAGGTGTTTCCATTAGGTTTGCACTCAGCACTTTGGTGGGAAATTGAAATGTACACTGTTTGTAAAGTCAAAACAGTGTATGCACTGAGAAAAGAACTTTTTTGTCTTTATGAACAGAGGCATGAAACAAATTATAGACAACTCAGAATCATGAGGAAAGATTATTTAAGATGTTTCCATTAGGTTTGCACTCAGTACTTTGGTGTAGATTGATATGTATTCTATTGGTAATGTCAAAGCATTGTATGCACTGAGAAAACAACTTTTTTGTTTTGCTGAGCAAAGGCATGGTACGAGTTCTAATCAACTCAGAATCATGTGGAAAGGTAATTTAAGGTGTTTCCATTTGGTTTGCCGTCAGTACTTTGGTGGAAGTTTAAAATGTATACTATTGGTAATGTCAAAGCTTTGTATGCACTGAGGAAACAACTTTTTTGTCTTGATGAACAGAGGCATGATACAAATTATAGACAACTCAGAAACATGAGGAAAGATTATTTAAGATGTTTCCATTAGGTTTGCACTCAGTACTTTGGTGTAGATTGATATGTATTCTATTGGTAATGTCAAAGCATTGTATGCACTGAGAAAACAACTTTTTTGTTTTGCTGAGCAAAGGCATAGTACAAGTTCTAATCAACTCAGAATCATGTGGAAAGGTAATTTAAGATGTTGCCATCAGGTTTGCACTCAGTACTTTGGTGGAAAATTGAAATGTATACTATTGGTAATGTCAAAGCCTTGTATGCTCTGAGAAAACAACTTTTTTGTCTTACTGAGCAAAGCCATGGTACAACTGCTAATCAACACAGAATCATGTGCAAAGATTATTTAAGATGTTTCCATTAGGTTTCCAGTCTGTACATTTGTGTAAATGATTACTATTGGCACTGTCAAAGGATTGTATGCATTGAGAAAAGAACTTTTTTATCTTGCTGGGCAAAGGCATGGTACAAGTTCTAATCAACACAGAATCATGTGGAAAGGTAATTTAAGGTGTTTCCATTAGGTTTGCACTCAGCACTTTGGTGGGAAATTGAAATGTACACTGTTTGTAAAGTCAAAACAGTGTATGCACTGAGAAAAGAACTTTTTTGTCTTTATGAACAGAGGCATGAAACAAATTATAGACAACTCAGAATCATGAGGAAAGATTATTTAAGATGTTTCCATTAGGTTTGCACTCAGTACTTTGGTGTAAGATTGATATGTATTCTATTGGTAATGTCAAAGCATTGTATGCACTGAGAAAACAACTTTTTTGTTTTGCTGAGCAAAGGCATAGTACAAGTTCTAATCAACTGAGAATCATGTGCAAAGGTAATTTAAGATGTTGCCATCAGGTTTGCACTCAGTACTTTGGTGGAAAATTGAAATGTATACTATTGGTAAAGTCAAAGCCTTGTATGCTCTGAGAAAAGAACTTTTTTATCTTGCTGAGCAAATGCATGGTACAAGTTCTAATCAACTCAGAATCATGTGGAAAGGTAATTTAAGGTGTTTCCATTAGGTTTGCCGTCAGTACTTTGGTGGAAGTTTAAAATGTATACTATTGGTAATGTCAAAGCTTTGTATGCACTGAGGAAGCAACTTTTTTGTCTTGATGAACAGAGGCATGCAACAAATTATAGACAACTCAGAATCATGAGGAAAGATCATTTAAGATGTTTCCATTAGGTTTGCACTCAGTACTTTGGTGTAAAATTGAAATGTATACTATTGGTAAAGTCAAAGCATTGTACGCTCTGAGGAAACAACTTTTTTGTCCTGCTGGTCAAAGGTATGTTACAAGTTCTAATCAACAAAGAATCATGTGGAAAGGTAATTTAAGGTGTTTCCATTAGGTTTGCAATCAGCACTTTGGTGGAAAATTGAAATGTACACTGTTTGTAAAGTCAAAACAGTGTATGCACTGAGAAAAGAACTTTTTTGTCTTTATGAACAGAGGCATGAAACAAATTATAGACAACTCAGAATCATGAGGAAAGATTATTTAAGATGTTTCCATTAGGTTTGCACTCAGTACTTTGGTGTAAAATTGAAATGTATACTATTGGTAAAGTCAAAGCATTGTATGCACTGAGAAAACAACTTTTTTGTCTTACTGAGCAAAGCCATGGTACAACTGCTAATCAACACAGAATCATGTGGAAAGGTAAATTAAGGTGTTTCCATTAGGTTTGGAGTCAGTACTTTGGTGGAAGTTTAAAATGTATACTATTGGTAATGTCAAAGCTTTGTATGCACTGAGGAAACAACTTTTTTGTCTAGCTGAGCAAAGGTATGGTACAAGTTCTAATCAACACAGAATCATGTGGAAAGGTAATTTAAGGTGTTTCCATTAGGTTTGCAATCAGCAGTTTGGTGGAAAATTAAAATGTATACCATTGGCAAAGTCAAAGTATGCTCTGAGAAAACAACTTTTTTATCTAGCTGGACAAAGGCATGGTACAAGTTCTAATAACACAGAATCATGTGGAAAGGTAATTTAAGGTGTTTCCATTAGGTTTGCACTCAGCACTTTGGTGGAAAATTGAAATGTACACTGTTTGTAAAGTCAAAACAGTGTATGCACTGAGAAAAGAACTTTTTTGTCTTTATGAACAGAGGCATGAAACAAATTATAGACAACTCAGAATCATGAGGAAAGATTATTTAAGATGTTTCCATTAGGTTTGCACTCAGTACTTTGGTGTAAGATTGATATGTATACTATTGGTAATGTCAAAGCATTGTATGCACTGAGAAAACAACTTTTTTGTCTTGCTGAGAAAAGGCATAGTACAAGTTCTAATCAACTCAGAATCATGTGGAAAGGTAATTTGAGATGTTGCCATCAGGTTTGCACTCAGTACTTTGGTGGAAAATTGAAATGTCTACTAATGGTAATGTCAAAGCTTTGTATGCACTGAGGAAACAACTTTTTTGTCTTGCTGAGCAAAGGCATGGTACAAGTTCTAATAAACACAGAATCATGTGGAAAGGTAATTTAAGATGTTGCCATTAGGTTTGCACTCAGTTCCTTGGTGGAAAATTGAAATGTATACTATTGGTAAAGTCAAAGCATTGTATGCACTGAGAAAACAACTTTTTTGTCTTACTGAGCAAAGGCATGGTACAACTGCAAATCAACACAGAATCATGTGGAAATATTATTTAAGATGTTTCCATTAGGTTTGCACTCAGCACTTTGGTGGGAAATTGAAATGTACACTGTTTGTAAAGTCAAAGCAGTGTACGCACTGAGAAAAGAACTTTTTTGTCTTTATGAACAGAGGCATGAAACAAATTATAGACAACTCAGAATCATGAGGAAAGATTATTTAAGATGTTTCCATTAGGTTTGCACTCAGTACTTTGGTGTAAGATTGATATGTATTCTATTGGTAATGTCAAAGCATTGTATGCACTGAGAAAACAACTTTTTTGTTTTGCTGAGCAAAGGCATAGTACAAGTTCTAATCAACAGAGAATCATGTGGAAAGGTAATTTAAGATGTTGCCATCAGGTTTGCACTCAGTACTTTGGTGGAAAATTGAAATGTATACTATTGGTAAAGTCAAAGCCTTGTATGCTCTGAGAAAACAACTTTTTTATCTTGCTGAGCAAATGCATGGTACAAGTTCTAATCAACTCAGAATCATGTGGAAAGGTAATTTAAGGTGTTTCCATTAGGTTTGCCGTCAGTACTTTGGTGGAAGTTTAAAATGTATACTATTGGTAATGTCAAAGCTTTGTATGCACTGAGGAAGCAACTTTTTTGTCTTGATGAACAGAGGCATGAAACAAATTATAGACAACTCAGAATCATGAGGAAAGATCATTTAAGATGTTTCCATCAGGTTTGCACTCAGTACTTTGGTGTAAAATTGAAATGTATACTATTGGTAAAGTCAAAGCATTGTACGCTCTGAGGAAACAACTTTTTTGTCCTGCTGAGCAAAGGTATGTTACAAGTTCTAATCAACAAAGAATCATGTGGAAAGGTAATTTAAGGTGTTTCCATTAGGTTTGCAATCAGCACTTTGGTGGAAAATTGAAATGTACACTGTTTGTAAAGTCAAAACAGTGTATGCACTGAGAAAAGAACTTTTTTGTCTTTATGAACAGAGGCATGAAACAAATTATAGACAACTCAGAATCATGAGGAAAGATTATTTAAGATGTTTCCATTAGGTTTGCACTCAGTACTTTGGTGTTAAATTGAAATGTATACTATTGGTAAAGTCAAAGCATTGTATGCACTGAGAAAACAACTTTTTTGTCTTACTGAGCAAAGCCATGGTACAACTGCTAATCAACACAGAATCATGTGGAAAGGTAAATTAAGGTGTTTCCATTAGGTTTGGAGTCAGTACTTTGGTGGAAGTTTAAAATGTATACTATTGGTAATGTCAAAGCTTTGTATGCACTGAGGAAACAACTTTTTTGTCTAGCTGAGCAAAGGTATGGTACAAGTTCTAATCAACACAGAATCATGTGGAAAGGTAATTTAAGGTGTTTCCATTAGGTTTGCAATCAGCAGTTTGGTGGAAAATTAAAATGTATACCATTGGCAAAGTCAAAGTATGCTCTGAGAAAACAACTTTTTTATCTAGCTGGACAAAGGCATGGTACAAGTTCTAATAACACAGAATCATGTGGAAAGGTAATTTAAGGTGTTTCCATTAGGTTTGCACTCAGCACTTTGGTGGAAAATTGAAATGTACACTGTTTGTAAAGTCAAAACAGTGTATGCACTGAGAAAAGAGCATTTTTTGTCTTTATGAACAGAGGCATGAAACAAATTATAGACAACTCAGAATCATGAGGAAAGATTATTTAAGATGTTTCCATTAGGTTTGCACTCAGTACTTTGGTGTAAGATTGATATGTATACTATTAGTAATGTCAAAGCATTGTATGCACTGAGAAAACAACTTTTTTGTCTTGCTGAGCAAAGGCATAGTACAAGTTCTAATCAACTCAGAATCATGTGGAAAGGTAATTTGAGATGTTGCCATCAGGTTTGCACTCAGTACTTTGGTGGAAAATTGAAATGTATACTATTGGTAATGTCAAAGCCTTGTATGCTCTGAGAAAACAACTTTTTTGTCTTACTGAGCAAAGCCATGGTACAACTGCTAATCAACACAGAATCATGTGGAAAGATTATTTAAGATGTTTCCATTAGGTTTCCAGTCTGTACATTTGTGTAAATGATTACTATTGGCACTGTCAAAGGATTGTATGCATTGAGAAAAGAGCTTTTTTATCTTGCTGGGCAAAGGCATGGTACAAGTTCTAATCAACACAGAATCATGTGGAAAGGTAATTTAAGGTGTTTCCATTAGGTTTGCACTCAGCACTTTGGTGGGAAATTGAAATGTACACTGTTTGTAAAGTCAAAACAGTGTATGCACTGAGAAAAGAACTTTTTTGTCTTTATGAACAGAGGCATGAAACAAATTATAGACAACTCAGAATCATGAGGAAAGATTATTTAAGATGTTTCCATTAGGTTTGCACTCAGTACTTTGGTGTAGATTGATATGTATTCTATTGGTAATGTCAAAGCATTGTATGCACTGAGAAA
The DNA here is from genome assembly GCF_030028105.1 of Mobula birostris. Lineage (NCBI taxonomy): Eukaryota > Metazoa > Chordata > Chondrichthyes > Myliobatiformes > Myliobatidae > Mobula > Mobula birostris. Next base: position 28,100 of record NW_027275946.1, on the reverse strand, counting down.
ACAACTTTTTTGTTTTGCTGAGCAAAGGCATGGTACGAGTTCTAATCAACTCAGAATCATGTGGAAAGGTAATTTAAGGTGTTTCCATTTGGTTTGCCGTCAGTACTTTGGTGGAAGTTTAAAATGTATACTATTGGTAATGTCAAAGCTTTGTATGCACTGAGGAAACAACTTTTTTGTCTTGATGAACAGAGGCATGATACAAATTATAGACAACTCAGAAACATGAGGAAAGATTATTTAAGATGTTTCCATTAGGTTTGCACTCAGTACTTTGGTGTAGATTGATATGTATTCTATTGGTAATGTCAAAGCATTGTATGCACTGAGAAAACAACTTTTTTGTTTTGCTGAGCAAAGGCATAGTACAAGTTCTAATCAACTCAGAATCATGTGGAAAGGTAATTTAAGATGTTGCCATCAGGTTTGCACTCAGTACTTTGGTGGAAAATTGAAATGTATACTATTGGTAATGTCAAAGCCTTGTATGCTCTGAGAAAACAACTTTTTGTCTTACTGAGCAAAGCCATGGTACAACTGCTAATCAACACAGAATCATGTGGAAAGATTATTTAAGATGTTTCCATTAGGTTTCCAGTCTGTACATTTGTGTAAATGATTACTATTGGCACTGTCAAAGGATTGTATGCATTGAGAAAAGAACTTTTTTATCTTGCTGGGCAAAGGCATGGTACAAGTTCTAATCAACACAGAATCATGTGGAAAGGTAATTTAAGGTGTTTCCATTAGGTTTGCACTCAGCACTTTGGTGGGAAATTGAAATGTACACTGTTTGTAAAGTCAAAACAGTGTATGCACTGAGAAAAGAACTTTTTTGTCTTTATGAACAGAGGCATGAAACAAATTATAGACAACTCAGAATCATGAGGAAAGATTATTTAAGATGTTTCCATTAGGTTTGCACTCAGTACTTTGGTGTAAGATTGATATGTATTCTATTGGTAATGTCAAAGCATTGTATGCACTGAGAAAACAACTTTTTTGTTTTGCTGAGCAAAGGCATAGTACAAGTTCTAATCAACTGAGAATCATGTGCAAAGGTAATTTAAGATGTTGCCATCAGGTTTGCACTCAGTACTTTGGTGGAAAATTGAAATGTATACTATTGGTAAAGTCAAAGCCTTGTATGCTCTGAGAAAAGAACTTTTTTATCTTGCTGAGCAAATGCATGGTACAAGTTCTAATCAACTCAGAATCATGTGGAAAGGTAATTTAAGGTGTTTCCATTAGGTTTGCCGTCAGTACTTTGGTGGAAGTTTAAAATGTATACTATTGGTAATGTCAAAGCTTTGTATGCACTGAGGAAGCAACTTTTTTGTCTTGATGAACAGAGGCATGCAACAAATTATAGACAACTCAGAATCATGAGGAAAGATCATTTAAGATGTTTCCATTAGGTTTGCACTCAGTACTTTGGTGTAAAATTGAAATGTATACTATTGGTAAAGTCAAAGCATTGTACGCTCTGAGGAAACAACTTTTTTGTCCTGCTGGTCAAAGGTATGTTACAAGTTCTAATCAACAAAGAATCATGTGGAAAGGTAATTTAAGGTGTTTCCATTAGGTTTGCAATCAGCACTTTGGTGGAAAATTGAAATGTACACTGTTTGTAAAGTCAAAACAGTGTATGCACTGAGAAAAGAACTTTTTTGTCTTTATGAACAGAGGCATGAAACAAATTATAGACAACTCAGAATCATGAGGAAAGATTATTTAAGATGTTTCCATTAGGTTTGCACTCAGTACTTTGGTGTAAAATTGAAATGTATACTATTGGTAAAGTCAAAGCATTGTATGCACTGAGAAAACAACTTTTTTGTCTTACTGAGCAAAGCCATGGTACAACTGCTAATCAACACAGAATCATGTGGAAAGGTAAATTAAGGTGTTTCCATTCGGTTTGGAGTCAGTACTTTGGTGGAAGTTTAAAATGTATACTATTGGTAATGTCAAAGCTTTGTATGCACTGAGGAAACAACTTTTTTGTCTAGCTGAGCAAAGGTATGGTACAAGTTCTAATCAACACAGAATCATGTGGAAAGGTAATTTAAGGTGTTTCCATTAGGTTTGCAATCAGCAGTTTGGTGGAAAATTAAAATGTATACCATTGGCAAAGTCAAAGTATGCTCTGAGAAAACAACTTTTTTATCTAGCTGGACAAAGGCATGGTACAAGTTCTAATAACACAGAATCATGTGGAAAGGTAATTTAAGGTGTTTCCATTAGGTTTGCACTCAGCACTTTGGTGGAAAATTGAAATGTACACTGTTTGTAAAGTCAAAACAGTGTATGCACTGAGAAAAGAGCATTTTTTGTCTTTATGAACAGAGGCATGAAACAAATTATAGACAACTCAGAATCATGAGGAAAGATTATTTAAGATGTTTCCATTAGGTTTGCACTCAGTACTTTGGTGTAAGATTGATATGTATACTATTAGTAATGTCAAAGCATTGTATGCACTGAGAAAACAACTTTTTTGTCTTGCTGAGCAAAGGCATAGTACAAGTTCTAATCAACTCAGAATCATGTGGAAAGGTAATTTGAGATGTTGCCATCAGGTTTGCACTCAGTACTTTGGTGGAAAATTGAAATGTATACTATTGGTAAAGTCAAAGCATTGTATGCACTGAGAAAACAACTTTTTTGTCTTACTGAGCAAAGCCATGGTACAATTGCTAATCAACAAAGAATCATGTGGAAAGGTAATTTAAGGTGTTTCCATTAGGTTTGCAATCAGCACTTTGGTGGAAAATTGAAATGTACACTGTTTGTAAAGTCAAAACAGTGTATGCACTGAGAAAAGAACTTTTTTGTCTTTATGAACAGAGGCATGAAACAAATTATAGACAACTCAGAATCATGAGGAAAGATTATTTAAGATGTTTCCATTAGGTTTGCACTCAGTACTTTGGTGTAAAATTGAAATGTATACTATTGGTAAAGTCAAAGCATTGTATGCACTGAGAAAACAACTTTTTTGTCTTACTGAGCAAAGCCATGGTACAACTGCTAATCAACACAGAATCATGTGGAAAGGTAAATTAAGGTGTTTCCATTAGGTTTGGAGTCAGTACTTTGGTGGAAGTTTAAAATGTATACTATTGGTAATGTCAAAGCTTTTTATGCACTGAGGAAACAACTTTTTTGTCTAGCTGAGCAAAGGTATGGTACAAGTTCTAATCAACACAGAATCATGTGGAAAGGTAATTTAAGGTGTTTCCATTAGGTTTGCAATCAGCAGTTTGGTGGAAAATTAAAATGTATACCATTGGCAAAGTCAAAGTTGCTCTGAGAAAACAACTTTTTTATCTAGCTGGACAAAGGCATGGTACAAGTTCTAATAACACAGAATCATGTGGAAAGGTAATTTAAGGTGTTTCCATTAGGTTTGCACTCAGCACTTTGGTGGAAAATTGAAATGTACACTGTTTGTAAAGTCAAAAAAGTGTATGCACTGAGAAAAGAACTTTTTTGTCTTTATGAACAGAGGCATGAAACAAATTATAGACAACTCAGAATCATGAGGAAAGATTATTTAAGATGTTTCCATTAGGTTTGCACTCAGTACTTTGGTGTAGATTGATATGTATTCTATTGGTAATGTCAAAGCATTGTATGCACTGAGAAAACAACTTTTTTGTTTTGCTGAGCAAAGGCATAGTACAAGTTCTAATCAACTCAGAATCATGTGGAAAGGTAATTTAAGATGTTGCCATCAGGTTTGCACTCAGTACTTTGGTGGAGAATTGAAATGTATACTATTGGTAATGTCAAAGCCTTGTATGCTCTGAGAAAACAACTTTTTTGTCTTACTGAGCAAAGCCATGGTACAACTGCTAATCAACACAGAATCATGTGGAAAGATTATTTAAGATGTTTCCATTAGGTTTCCAGTCTGTACATTTGTGTAAATGATTACTATTGGCACTGTCAAAGGATTGTATGCATTGAGAAAAGAACTTTTTTATCTTGCTGGGCAAAGGCATGGTACAAGTTCTAATCAACACAGAATCATGTGGAAAGGTAATTTAAGGTGTTTCCATTAGGTTTGCAATCAGCACTTTGGTGGAAAATTGAAATGTACACTGTTTGTAAAGTCAAAACAGTGTATGCACTGAGAAAAGAACTTTTTTGTCTTTATGAACAGAGGCATGAAACAAATTATAGACAACTCAGAATCATGAGGAAAGATTATTTAAGATGTTTCCATTAGGTTTGCACTCAGTACTTTGGTGTAAAATTGAAATGTATACTATTGGTAAAGTCAAAGCATTGTATGCACTGAGAAAACAACTTTTTTGTCTTACTGAGCAAAGCCATGGTACAACTGCTAATCAACACAGAATCATGTGGAAAGGTAAATTAAGGTGTTTCCATTAGGTTTGGAGTCAGTACTTTGGTGGAAGTTTAAAATGTATACTATTGGTAATGTCAAAGCTTTGTATGCACTGAGGAAACAACTTTTTTGTCTAGCTGAGCAAAGGTATGGTACAAGTTCTAATCAACACAGAATCATGTGGAAAGGTAATTTAAGGTGTTTCCATTAGGTTTGCAATCAGCAGTTTGGTGGAAAATTAAAATGTATACCATTGGCAAAGTCAAAGTTGCTCTGAGAAAACAACTTTTTTATCTAGCTGGACAAAGGCATGGTACAAGTTCTAATAACACAGAATCATGTGGAAAGGTAATTTAAGGTGTTTCCATTAGGTTTGCACTCAGCACTTTGGTGGAAAATTGAAATGTACACTGTTTGTAAAGTCAAAAAAGTGTATGCACTGAGAAAAGAACTTTTTTGTCTTTATGAACAGAGGCATGAAACAAATTATAGACAACTCAGAATCATGAGGAAAGATTATTTAAGATGTTTCCATTAGGTTTGCACTCAGTACTTTGGTGTAGATTGATATGTATTCTATTGGTAATGTCAAAGCATTGTATGCACTGAGAAAACAACTTTTTTGTTTTGCTGAGCAAAGGCATAGTACAAGTTCTAATCAACTCAGAATCATGTGGAAAGGTAATTTAAGATGTTGCCATCAGGTTTGCACTCAGTACTTTGGTGGAAAATTGAAATGTATACTATTGGTAATGTCAAAGCCTTGTATGCTCTGAGAAAACAACTTTTTTGTCTTACTGAGCAAAGCCATGGTACAACTGCTAATCAACACAGAATCATGTGGAAAGATTATTTAAGATGTTTCCATTAGGTTTCCAGTCTGTACATTTGTGTAAATGATTACTATTGGCACTGTCAAAGGATTGTATGCATTGAGAAAAGAACTTTTTTATCTTGCTGGGCAAAGGCATGGTACAAGTTCTAATCAACACAAAATCATGTGGAAAGGTAATTTAAGGTGTTTCCATTAGGTTTGCAATCAGCACTTTGGTGGGAAATTGAAATGTACACTGTTTGTAAAGTCAAAACAGTGTATGCACTGAGAAAAGAACTTTTTTGTCTTTATGAACAGAGGCATGAAACAAATTATAGACAACTCAGAATCATGAGGAAAGATTATTTAAGATGTTTCCATTAGGTTTGCACTCAGTACTTTGGTGTAGATTGATATGTATTCTATTGGTAATGTCAAAGCATTGTATGCACTGAGAAAACAACTTTTTTGTTTTGCTGAGCAAAGGCATGGTACGAGTTCTAATCAACTCAGAATCATGTGGAAAGGTAATTTAAGGTGTTTCCATTTGGTTTGCCGTCAGTACTTTGGTGGAAGTTTAAAATGTATACTATTGGTAATGTCAAAGCTTTGTATGCACTGAGGAAACAACTTTTTTGTCTTGATGAACAGAGGCATGATACAAATTATAGACAACTCAGAAACATGAGGAAAGATTATTTAAGATGTTTCCATTAGGTTTGCACTCAGTACTTTGGTGTAGATTGATATGTATTCTATTGGTAATGTCAAAGCATTGTATGCACTGAGAAAACAACTTTTTTGTTTTGCTGAGCAAAGGCATAGTACAAGTTCTAATCAACTCAGAATCATGTGGAAAGGTAATTTAAGATGTTGCCATCAGGTTTGCACTCAGTACTTTGGTGGAAAATTGAAATGTATACTATTGGTAATGTCAAAGCCTTGTATGCTCTGAGAAAACAACTTTTTTGTCTTACTGAGCAAAGCCATGGTACAACTGCTAATCAACACAGAATCATGTGGAAAGATTATTTAAGATGTTTCCATTAGGTTTCCAGTCTGTACATTTGTGTAAATGATTACTATTGGCACTGTCAAAGGATTGTATGCATTGAGAAAAGAACTTTTTTATCTTGCTGGGCAAAGGCATGGTACAAGTTCTAATCAACACAGAATCATGTGGAAAGGTAATTTAAGGTGTTTCCATTAGGTTTGCACTCAGCACTTTGGTGGGAAATTGAAATGTACACTGTTTGTAAAGTCAAAACAGTGTATGCACTGAGAAAAGAACTTTTTTGTCTTTATGAACAGAGGCATGAAACAAATTATAGACAACTCAGAATCATGAGGAAAGATTATTTAAGATGTTTCCATTAGGTTTGCACTCAGTACTTTGGTGTAAGATTGATATGTATTCTATTGGTAATGTCAAAGCATTGTATGCACTGAGAAAACAACTTTTTTGTTTTGCTGAGCAAAGGCATAGTACAAGTTCTAATCAACTGAGAATCATGTGCAAAGGTAATTTAAGATGTTGCCATCAGGTTTGCACTCAGTACTTTGGTGGAAAATTGAAATGTATACTATTGGTAAAGTCAAAGCCTTGTATGCTCTGAGAAAAGAACTTTTTTATCTTGCTGAGCAAATGCATGGTACAAGTTCTAATCAACTCAGAATCATGTGGAAAGGTAATTTAAGGTGTTTCCATTAGGTTTGCCGTCAGTACTTTGGTGGAAGTTTAAAATGTATACTATTGGTAATGTCAAAGCTTTGTATGCACTGAGGAAGCAACTTTTTTGTCTTGATGAACAGAGGCATGAAACAAATTATAGACAACTCAGAATCATGAGGAAAGATCATTTAAGATGTTTCCATTAGGTTTGCACTCAGTACTTTGGTGTAAAATTGAAATGTATACTATTGGTAAAGTCAAAGCATTGTACGCTCTGAGGAAACAACTTTTTTGTCCTGCTGGTCAAAGGTATGTTACAAGTTCTAATCAACAAAGAATCATGTGGAAAGGTAATTTAAGGTGTTTCCATTAGGTTTGCAATCAGCACTTTGGTGGAAAATTGAAATGTACACTGTTTGTAAAGTCAAAACAGTGTATGCACTGAGAAAAGAACTTTTTTGTCTTTATGAACAGAGGCATGAAACAAATTATAGACAACTCAGAATCATGAGGAAAGATTATTTAAGATGTTTCCATTAGGTTTGCACTCAGTACTTTGGTGTAAAATTGAAATGTATACTATTGGTAAAGTCAAAGCATTGTATGCACTGAGAAAACAACTTTTTTGTCTTACTGAGCAAAGCCATGGTACAACTGCTAATCAACACAGAATCATGTGGAAAGGTAAATTAAGGTGTTTCCATTAGGTTTGGAGTCAGTACTTTGGTGGAAGTTTAAAATATATACTATTGGTAATGTCAAAGCTTTGTATGCACTGAGGAAACAACTTTTTTGTCTAGCTGAGCAAAGGTATGGTACAAGTTCTAATCAACACAGAATCATGTGGAAAGGTAATTTAAGGTGTTTCCATTAGGTTTGCAATCAGCAGTTTGGTGGAAAATTAAAATGTATACCATTGGCAAAGTCAAAGTATGCTCTGAGAAAACAACTTTTTTATCTAGCTGGACAAAGGCATGGTACAAGTTCTAATAACACAGAATCATGTGGAAAGGTAATTTAAGGTGTTTCCATTAGGTTTGCACTCAGCACTTTGGTGGAAAATTGAAATGTACACTGTTTGTAAAGTCAAAACAGTGTATGCACTGAGAAAAGAACTTTTTTGTCTTTATGAACAGAGGCATGAAACAAATTATAGACAACTCAGAATCATGAGGAAAGATTATTTAAGATGTTTCCATTAGGTTTGCACTCAGTACTTTGGTGTAAGATTGATATGTATACTATTGGTAATGTCAAAGCATTGTATGCACTGAGAAAACAACTTTTTTGTCTTGCTGAGAAAAGGCATAGTACAAGTTCTAATCAACTCAGAATCATGTGGAAAGGTAATTTGAGATGTTGCCATCAGGTTTGCACTCAGTACTTTGGTGGAAAATTGAAATGTCTACTAATGGTAATGTCAAAGCTTTGTATGCACTGAGGAAACAACTTTTTTGTCTTGCTGAGCAAAGGCATGGTACAAGTTCTAATAAACACAGAATCATGTGGAAAGGTAATTTAAGATGTTGCCATTAGGTTTGCACTCAGTTCTTTGGTGGAAAATTGAAATGTATACTATTGGTAAAGTCAAAGCATTGTATGCACTGAGAAAACAACTTTTTTGTCTTACTGAGCAAAGGCATGGTACAACTGCAAATCAACACAGAATCATGTGGAAATATTATTTAAGATGTTTCCATTAGGTTTCCACTCTGTACTTTTGTGCAATTGATTACTATTGGCACTGTCAAAGGATTGTATGCATTGAGAAAAGAACTTTTTTATCTTGCTGGGCAAAGGCATGGTACAAGTTCTAATCAACACAGAATCATGTGGAAAGGTAATTTAAGGTGTTTCCATTAGGTTTGCACTCAGCACTTTGGTGGGAAATTGAAATGTACACTGTTTGTAAAGTCAAAACAGTGTATGCACTGAGAAAAGAACTTTTTTGTCTTTATGAACAGAGGCATGAAACAAATTATAGACAACTCAGAATCATGAGGAAAGATTATTTAAGATGTTTCCATTAGGTTTGCACTCAGTACTTTGGTGTAAGATTGATATGTATTCTATTGGTAATGTCAAAGCATTGTATGCACTGAGAAAACAACTTTTTTGTTTTGCTGAGCAAAGGCATAGTACAAGTTCTAATCAACTGAGAATCATGTGCAAAGGTAATTTAAGATGTTGCCATCAGGTTTGCACTCAGTACTTTGGTGGAAAATTGAAATGTATACTATTGGGAAAGTCAAAGCCTTGTATGCTCTGAGAAAACAACTTTTTTATCTTGCTGAGCAAATGCATGGTAGAAGTTCTAATCAACTCAGAATCATGTGGAAAGGTAATTTAAGGTGTTTCCATTAGTTTTGCCGTCAGTACTTTGGTGGAAGTTTAAAATGTATACTATTGGTAATGTCAAAGCTTTGTATGCACTGAGGAAGCAACTTTTTTGTCTTGATGAACAGAGGCATGAAACAAATTATAGACAACTCAGAATCATGAGGAAAGATCATTTAAGATGTTTCCATTAGGTTTGCACTCAGTACTTTGGTGGAAAATTGAAATGTATACTATTGGTAAAGTCAAAGCATTGTATGCACTGAGAAAACAACTTTTTTGTCTTACTGAGCAAAGCCATGGTACAACTGCTAATCAACAAAGAATCATGTGGAAAGGTAATTTAAGGTGTTTCCATTAGGTTTGCAATCAGCACTTTGGTGGAAAATTGAAATGTACACTCTTTGTAAAGTCAAAACAGTGTATGCACTGAGAAAAGAACTTTTTTGTCTTTATGAACAGAGGCATGAAACAAATTATAGACAACTCAGAATCATGAGGAAAGATTATTTAAGATGTTTCCATTAGGTTTGCACTCAGTACTTTGGTGTAAAATTGAAATGTATACCATTGGTAATGTCAAAGCATTGTATGCACTGAGAAAACAACTTTTTTGTCTTGCTGAGCAAAGGCATAGTACAAGTTCTAATCAACTCAGAATCATGTGGAAAGGTAAATTAAGGTGTTTCCAATAGGTTTGGAGTCAGTACTTTGGTGGAAGTTTAAAATGTATACTATTGGTAATGTCAAAGCTTTGTATGCACTGAGGAAACAACTTTTTTGTCTAGCTGAGCAAAGGTATGGTACAAGTTCTAATCAACACAGAATCATGTGGAAAGGTAATTTAAGGTGTTTCCATTAGGTTTGCAATCAGCAGTTTGGTGGAAAATTAAAATGTATACCATTGGCAAAGTCAAAGTATGCTCTGAGAAAACAACTTTTTTGTCTTACTGAGCAAAGCCATGGTACAACTGCTAATCAACACAGAATCATGTGGAAAGATTATTTAAGATGTTTCAATTAGGTTTCCAGTCTGTACATTTCTGTAAATGATTACTATTGGCACTGTCAAAGGATTGTATGCATTGAGAAAAGAACTTTTTTATCTTGCTGGGCAAAGGCATGGTACAAGTTCTAATCAACACAGAATCATGTGGAAAGGTAATTTAAGGTGTTTCCATTAGGTTTGCACTCAGCACTTTGGTGGAAAATTGAAATGTACACTATTTGTAAAGTCAAAACAGTGTATGCACTGAGAAAAGAACTTTTTTGTCTTGATGAACAGAGGCATGAAACAAATTATAGACAACTCAGAATCATGAGGAAAGATTATTTAAGATGTTTCCATTAGGTTTGCACTCCGTACTTTGGTGCAAGATTGAAATGTATACTATTGGTAATGTCAAAGCATTGTATGCACTGAGAAAACAACTTTATTGTTTTGCTGAGCAAAGGCATGGTACGAGTTCTAATCAACTCAGAATCATGTGGAAAGGTAATTTGAGATGTTGCCATCAGGTTTGCACTCAGTAGTTTGGTGGAAAATTGAAATGTATACTATTGGTAAAGTCAAAGCATTGTATGCACTGAGAAAACAACTTTTTTGTCTTACTGAGCAAAGCCATGGTACAACTGCTAATCAACAAAGAATCATGTGGAAAGGTAATTTAAGGTGTTTCCATTAGGTTTGCAATCAGCACTTTGGTGGAAAATTGAAATGTACACTGTTTGTAAAGTCAAAACAGTGTATGCACTGAGAAAAGAACTTTTTTGTCTTTATGAACAGAGGAATGAAACAAATTATAGACAACTCAGAATCATGAGGAAAGATTATTTAAGATGTTTCCATTAGGTTTGCACTCAGTACTTTGGTGTAAAATTGAAATGTATACCATTGGTAATGTCAAAGCATTGTATGCACTGAGAAAACAACTTTTTTGTCTTGCTGAGCAAAGGCATAGTACAAGTTCTAATCAACTCAGAATCATGTGGAAAGGTAAATTAAGGTGTTTCCATTAGGTTTGCCGTCAGTACTTTGGTGGAAGTTTAAAATGTATACTATTGGTAATGTCAAAGCTTTGTATGCACTGAGGAAGCAACTTTTTTGTCTTGATGAACAGAGGCATGAAACAAATTATAGACAACTCAGAATCATGAGGAAAGATCATTTAAGATGTTTCCATTAGGTTTGCACTCAGTACTTTGGTGTAAAATTGAAATGTATACTATTGGTAAAGTCAAAGCATTGTACGCTCTGAGGAAACAACTTTTTTGTCCTGCTGAGCAAAGGTATGTTACAAGTTCTAATCAACAAAGAATCATGTGGAAAGGTAATTTAAGGTGTTTCCATTAGGTTTGCCGTCAGTACTTTGGTGGAAGTTTAAAATGTATACTATTGGTAATGTCAAAGCTTTGTATGCACTGAGGAAACAACTTTTTTGTCTTGATGAACAGAGGCATGAAACAAATTATAGACAACTCAGAAACATGAGGAAAGATTATTTAAGATGTTTCCATTAGGTTTGCACTCAGTACTTTGGTGTAAAATTGAAATGTATACTGTTGGTAAAGTCAAAGCATTGTATGCACTGAGAAAACAACTTTTTTGTCTTGCTGAGCAAAGGCATGGTACAAGTTCTAATTAACACAGAATCATGTGGAAAGGTAATTTAATATGTTGCCATTAGGTTTGCACTCAGTTCTTTGGTGGAAAATTGAAATGTATACTAATGGTAATGTCAAAGCTTTGTATGCACTGAGGAAACAACTTTTTTGTCTTGCTGAGCAAAGGCATGGTACAAGTTCTAATAAACACAGAATCATGTGGAAAGGTAATTTAAGATGTTGCCATTAGGTTTGCACTCAGTTCTTTGGTGGAAAATTGAAATGTATACTATTGGTAAAGTCAAAGCATTGTATGCACTGAGAAAACAACTTTTTTGTCTTTATGAACAGAGGCATGAAACAGATTATAGACAACTCAGAATCATGAGGAAAGATTATTTAAGATGTTTCCATTAGGTTTGCACTCAGTACTTTGGTGTAAAATTGAAATGTATACTATTGGTAAAGTCAAAGCATTGTATGCACTGAGAAAACAACTTTTTTGTCTTACTGAGCAAAGCCATGGTACAACTGCTAATCAACACAGAATCATGTGGAAAGGTAAATTAAGGTGTTTCCATTAGGTTTGGAGTCAGTACTTTGGTGGAAGTTTAAAATGTATACTATTGGTAATGTCAAAGCTTTCGATGCACTGAGGAAACAACTTTTTTGTCTAGCTGAGCAAAGGTATGGTACAAGTTCTAATCAACACAGAATCATGTGGAAAGGTAATTTAAGGTGTTTCCATTAGGTTTGCAATCAGCAGTTTGGTGGAAAATTAAAATGTATACCATTGGCAAAGTCAAAGTATGCTCTGAGAAAACAACTTTTTTATCTAGCTGGACAAAGGCATGGTACAAGTTCTAATAACACAGAATCATGTGGAAAGGTAATTTAAGGTGTTTCCATTAGGTTTGCACTCAGCACTTTGGTGGAAAATTGAAATGTACACTGTTTGTAAAGTCAAAACAGTGTATGCACTGAGAAAAGAACTTTTTTGTCTTTATGAACAGAGGCATGAAACAAATTATAGACAACTCAGAATCATGAGGAAAGATTATTTAAGATGTTTCCATTAGGTTTCCAGTCTGTACATTTGTGTAAATGATTACTATTGGCACTGTCAAAGGATTGTAAGCACTGAGAAAACAACTTTTTTGTTTTGCTGAGCAAAGGCATGGTACGAGTTCTAATCAACTCAGAATCATGTGGAAAGATTATTTAAGATGTTTCCATTAGGTTTCCAGTCTGTACATTTGTGTAAATGATTACTATTGGCACTGTCAAAGGATTGTATGCATTGAGAAAAGAACTTTTTTATCTTGCTGGGCAAAGGCATGGTACAAGTTCTAATCAACACAGAATCATGTGGAAAGGTAATTTAAGGTGTTTCCATTAGGTTTGCACTCAGCACTTTGGTGGAAAATTGAAATGTACACTATTTGTAAAGTCAAAACAGTGTATGCACTGAGAAAAGAACTTTTTTGTCTTGATGAACAGAGGCATGAAACAAATTATAGACAACTCAGAATCATGAGGAAAGATTATTTAAGATGTTTCCATTAGGTTTGCACTCCGTACTTTGGTGTAAGATTGAAATGTATACTATTGGTAATGTCAAAGCATTGTATGCACTGAGAAAACAACTTTTTTGTTTTGCTGAGCAAAGGCATGGTACGAGTTCTAATCAACTCAGAATCATGTGGAAAGATTATTTAAGATGTTTCCATTAGGTTTGCACTCCGTACTTTGGTGTAAGATTGAAATGTATACTATTGGTAAAGTCAAAGCATTGTATGCACTGAGAAAACAACTTTTTTGTCTTACTGAGCAAAGGCATGGTACAACTGCAAATCAACACAGAATCATGTGGAAATATTATTTAAGATGTTTCCATTAGGTTTCCACTCTGTACTTTTGTGCAAATGATTACTATTGGCACTGTCAAAGGATTGTATGCATTGAGAAAAGAACTTTTTTATCTTGCTGGGCAAAGGCATGGTACAAGTTCTAATCAACACAGAATCATGTGGAAAGGTAATTTAAGGTGTTTCCATTAGGTTTGCACTCAGCACTTTGGTGGGAAATTGAAATGTACACTGTTTGTAAAGTCAAAACAGTGTATGCACTGAGAAAAGAACTTTTTTGTCTTTATGAACAGAGGCATGAAACAAATTATAGACAACTCAGAATCATGAGGAAAGATTATTTAAGATGTTTCCATTAGGTTTTCACTCAGTACTTTGGTGTAGATTGATATGTATTCTATTGGTAATGTCAAAGCATTGTATGCACTGAGAAAACAACTTTTTTGTTTTGCTGAGCAAAGGCATAGTACAAGTTCTAATCAACTCAGAATCATGTGGAAAGGTAATTTAAGATGTTGCCATCAGGTTTGCACTCAGTACTTTGGTGGAAAATTGAAATGTATACTATTGGTAATGTCAAAGCCTTGTATGCTCTGAGAAAACAACTTTTTTGTCTTACTGAGCAAAGCCATGGTACAACTGCTAATCAACACAGAATATTGTGGAAAGATTATTTAAGATGTTTCCATTAGGTTTCCAGTCTGTACATTTGTGTAAATGATTACTATTGGCACTGTCAAAGGATTGTATGCATTGAGAAAAGAACTTTTTTATCTTGCTGGGCAAAGGCATGGTACAAGTTCTACTCAACACAGAATCATGTGGAAAGGTAATTTAAGGTGCTTCCATTAGGTTTGCACTCAGCACTTTGGTGGAAAATTGAAATGTACACTATTTGTAAAGTCAAAACAGTGTATGCACTGAGAAAAGAACTTTTTTGTCTTGATGAACAGAGGCATGAAACAAATTATAGACAACTCAGAATCATGAGGAAAGATTATTTAAGATGTTTCCATTAGGTTTGCACTCCGTACTTTGGTGTAAGATTGAAATGTATACTATTGGTAATGTCAAAGCATTGTATGCACTGAGAAAACAACTTTTTTGTTTTGCTGAGCAAAGGCATGGTACGAGTTCTAATCAACTCAGAATCATGTGGAAAGGTAATTTAAGGTGTTGCCATCAGGTTTGCACTCAGTACTTTGGTGGAAAATTGAAATGTATACTATTGGTAAAGTCAAAGCCTTGTATGCTCTGAGAAAACAACTTTTTTATCTTGCTGAGCAAATGCATGGTACAAGTTCTAATCAACTCAGAATCATGTGGAAAGGTAATTTAAGGTGTTTCCATTAGGTTTGCCGTCAGTACTTTGGTGGAAGTTTAAAATGTATACTATTGGTAATGTCAAAGCTTTGTATGCACTGAGGAAGCAACTTTTTTGTCTTGATGAACAGAGGCATGAAACAAATTATAGACAACTCAGAATCATGAGGAAAGATCATTTAAGATGTTTCCATTAGGTTTGCACTCAGTACTTTGGTGTAAAATTGAAATGTATACTATTGGTAAAGTCAAAGCATTGTACGCTCTGAGGAAACAACTTTTTTGTCCTGCTGAGCAAAGGTATGTTACAAGTTCTAATCAACAAAGAATCATGTGGAAAGGTAATTTAAGGTGTTTCCATTAGGTTTGCAATCAGCACTTTGGTGGAAAATTGAAATGTACACTGTTTGTAAAGTCAAAACAGTGTATGCACTGAGAAAAGAACTTTTTTGTCTTTATGAACAGAGGCATGAAACAAATTATAGACAACTCAGAATCATGAGGAAAGATTATTTAAGATGTTTCCATTAGGTTTGCACTCAGTACTTTGGTGTAAAATTGAAATGTATACTATTGGTAAAGTCAAAGCATTGTATGCACTGAGAAAACAACTTTTTTGTCTTACTGAGCAAAGCCATGGTACAACTGCTAATCAACACAGAATCATGTGGAAAGGTAAATTAAGGTGTTTCCATTCGGTTTGGAGTCAGTACTTTGGTGGAAGTTTAAAATGTATACTATTGGTAATGTCAAAGCTTTGTATGCACTGAGGAAACAACTTTTTTGTCTAGCTGAGCAAAGGTATGGTACAAGTTCTAATCAACACAGAATCATGTGGAAAGGTAATTTAAGGTGTTTCCATTAGGTTTGCAATCAGCAGTTTGGTGGAAAATTAAAATGTATACCATTGGCAAAGTCAAAGTATGCTCTGAGAAAACAACTTTTTTATCTAGCTGGACAAAGGCATGGTACAAGTTCTAATAACACAGAATCATGTGGAAAGGTAATTTAAGGTGTTTCCATTAGGTTTGCACTCAGCACTTTGGTGGAAAATTGAAATGTACACTGTCTGTAAAGTCAAAACAGTGTATGCACTGAGAAAAGAACTTTTTTGTCTTTATGAACAGAGGCATGAAACAAATTATAGACAACTCAGAATCATGAGGAAAGATTATTTAAGATGTTTCCATTATGTTTGCACTCAGTACTTTGGTGTAAGATTGATATGTATACAATTGGTAATGTCAAAGCATTGTATGCACTGAGAAAACAACTTTTTTGTTTTGCTGAGCAAAGGCATACTACAAGTTCTAATCAACTCAGAATCATGTGGAAAGGTAATTTAAGATGTTGCCATCAGGTTTGCACTCAGTACTTTGGTGGAGAATTGAAATGTATACTATTGGTAAAGTCAAAGCATTGTATGCACTGAGAAAACAACTTTTTTGTCTTACTGAGCAAAGCCATGGTACAACTGCTAATCAACACAGAATCATGTGGAAAGATTATTTAAGATGTTTCAATTAGGTTTCCAGTCTGTACATTTCTGTAAATGATTACTATTGGCACTGTCAAAGGATTGTATGCATTGAGAAAAGAACTTTTTTATCTTGCTGGGCAAAGGCATGGTACAAGTTCTAATCAACACAGAATCATGTGGAAAGGTAATTTAAGGTGTTTCCATTAGGTTTGCACTCAGCACTTTGGTGGAAAATTGAAATGTACACTATTTGTAAAGTCAAAACAGTGTATGCACTGAGAAAAGAACTTTTTTGTCTTGATGAACAGAGGCATGAAACAAATTATAGACAACTCAGAATCATGAGGAAAGATTATTTAAGATGTTTCCATTAGGTTTGCACTCCGTACTTTGGTGCAAGATTGAAATGTATACTATTGGTAATGTCAAAGCATTGTATGCACTGAGAAAACAACTTTTTTGTTTTGCTGAGCAAAGGCATGGTACGAGTTCTAATCAACTCAGAATCATGTGGAAAGGTAATTTAAGGTGTTTCCATTAGGTTTGCCGTCAGTACTTTGGTGGAAGTTTAAAATGTATACTATTGGTAATGTCAAAGCTTTGTATGCACTGAGGAAACAACTTTTTTGTCTTGATGAACAGAGGCATGAAACAAATTATAGACAACTCAGAAACATGAGGAAAGATTATTTAAGATGTTTCCATTAGGTTTGCACTCAGTACTTTGGTGTAAAATTGAAATGTATGCTGTTGGTAAAGTCAAAGCATTGTATGCACTGAGAAAACAACTTTTTTGTCTTGCTGAGCAAAGGCATGGTACAAGTTCTAATTAACACAGAATCATGTGGAAAGGTAATTTAATATGTTGCCATTAGGTTTGCACTCAGTTCTTTGGTGGAAAATTGATATGTATACTAATGGTAATGTCAAAGCTTTGTATGCACTGAGGAAACAACTTTTTTGTCTTGCTGAGCAAAGGCATGGTACAAGTTCTAATAAACACTGAATCATGTGGAAAGGTAATTTAAGATGTTGCCATTAGGTTTGCACTCAGTTCTTTGGTGGAAAATTGAAATGTATACTATTGGTAAAGTCAAAGCATTGTATGCACTGAGAAAACAACTTTTTTGTCTTTATGAACAGAGGCATGAAACAAATTATAGACAACTCAGAATCATGAGGAAAGATTATTTAAGATGTTTCCATTAGGTTTGCACTCAGTACTTTGGTGTAAAATTGAAATGTATACTATTGGTAAAGTCAAAGCATTGTATGCACTGAGAAAACAACTTTTTTGTCTTACTGAGCAAAGCCATGGTACAACTGCTAATCAACACAGAATCATGTGGAAAGGTAAATTAAGGTGTTTCCATTAGGTTTGGAGTCAGTACTTTGGTGGAAGTTTAAAATGTATACTATTGGTAATGTCAAAGCTTTCTATGCACTGAGGAAACAACTTTTTTGTCTAGCTGAGCAAAGGTATGGTACAAGTTCTAATCAACACAGAATCATGTGGAAAGGTAATTTAAGGTGTTTCCATTAGGTTTGCAATCAGCAGTTTGGTGGAAAATTAAAATGTATACCATTGGCAAAGTCAAAGTATGCTCTGAGAAAACAACTTTTTTATCTAGCTGGACAAAGGCATGGTACAAGTTCTAATCAACTCAGAATCATGTGGAAAGGTAATTTAAGGTGTTTCCATTAGGTTTGCCGTCAGGACTTTGGTGGAAGTTTAAAATGTATACTATTGGTAATGTCAAAGCTTTGTATGCACTGAGAAAAGAACTTTTTTGTCTTTATGAACAGAGGCATGAAACAAATTATAGACAACTCAGAAACATGAGGAAAGATTATTTAAGATGTTTCCATTAGGTTTGCACTCAGTACTTTGGTGTAAAATTGAAATGTATACTATTGGTAAAGTCAAAGCATTGTATGCACTGAGAAAACAACTTTTTTGTCTTACTGAGCAAAGCCATGGTACAACTGCCAATCAACACAGAATCATGTGGAAAGGTAAATTAAGGTGTTTCCATTAGGTTTGGAGTCAGTACTTTGGTGGAAGTTTAAAATGTATACTATTGGTAATGTCAAAGCTTTGTATGCACTGAGGAAACAACTTTTTTGTCTTGCTGAGCAAAGATATGGTACAAGTTCTAATTAACACAGAATCATGTGGAAAGGTAATTTAAGGTGTTTCCATTAGGTTTGCACTCAGCACTTTGGTGGAAAATTGAAATGTACACTGTTTGTAAAGTCAAAACAGTGTATGCACTGAGAAAAGAACTTTTTTGTCTTTATGAACAGAGGCATGAAACAAATTATAGACAACTCAGAATCATGAGGAAAGATTATTTAAGATGTTTCCATTAGGTTTCCAGTCTGTACATTTGTGTAAATGATTACTATTGGCACTGTCAAAGGATTGTATGCACTGAGAAAACAACTTTTTTGTTTTGCTGAGCAAAGGCATGGTACGAGTTCTAATCAACTCAGAATCATGTGGAAAGATTATTTAAGATGTTTCCATTAGGTTTCCAGTCTGTACATTTGTGTAAATGATTACTATTGGCACTGTCAAAGGATTGTATGCATTGAGAAAAGAACTTTTTTATCTTGCTGGGCAAAGGCATGGTACAAGTTCTAATCAACACAGAATCATGTGGAAAGGTAGTTTAAGGTGTTTCCATTAGGTTTGCACTCAGCACTTTGGTGGAAAATTGAAATGTACACTATTTGTAAAGTCAAAACAGTGTATGCACTGAGAAAAGAACTTTTTTGTCTTGATGAACAGAGGCATGAAACAAATTATAGACAACTCAGAATCATGAGGAAAGATTATTTAAGATGTTTCCATTAGGTTTGCACTCCGTACTTTGGTGTAAGATTGAAATGTATACTATTGGTAATGTCAAAGCATTGTATGCACTGAGAAAACAACTTTTTTGTTTTGCTGAGCAAAGGCATGGTACGAGTTCTAATCAACTCAGAATCATGTGGAAAGATTATTTAAGATGTTTCCATTAGGTTTGCACTCCGTACTTTGGTGTAAGATTGAAATGTATACTATTGGTAAAGTCAAAGCATTGTATGCACTGAGAAAACAACTTTTTTGTCTTACTGAGCAAAGGCATGGTACAACTGCAAATCAACACAGAATCATGTGGAAATATTATTTAAGATGTTTCCATTAGGTTTCCACTCTGTACTTTTGTGCAAATGATTACTATTGGCACTGTCAAAGGATTGTATGCATTGAGAAAAGAACTTTTTTATCTTGCTGGGCAAAGGCATGGTACAAGTTCTAATCAACACAGAATCATGTGGAAAGGTAATTTAAGGTGTTTCCATTAGGTTTGCACTCAGCACTTTGGTGGGAAATTGAAATGTACACTGTTTGTAAAGTCAAAACAGTGTATGCACTGAGAAAAGAACTTTTTTGTCTTTATGAACAGAGGCATGAAACAAATTATAGACAACTCAGAATCATGAGGAAAGATTATTTAAGATGTTTCCATTAGGTTTTCACTCAGTACTTTGGTGTAGATTGATATGTATTCTATTGGTAATGTCAAAGCATTGTATGCACTGAGAAAACAACTTTTTTGTTTTGCTGAGCAAAGACATAGTACAAGTTCTAATCAACTCAGAATCATGTGGAAAGGTAATTTAAGATGTTGCCATCAGGTTTGCACTCAGTACTTTGGTGGAAAATTGAAATGTATACTATTGGTAATGTCAAAGCCTTGTATGCTCTGAGAAAACAACTTTTTTGTCTTACTGAGCAAAGCCATGGTACAACTGCTAATCAACACAGAATATTGTGGAAAGATTATTGAAGATGTTTCCATTAGGTTTCCAGTCTGTACATTTGTGTAAATGATTACTATTGGCACTGTCAAAGGATTGTATGCATTGAGAAAAGAACTTTTTTATCTTGCTGGGCAAAGGCATGGTACAAGTTCTACTCAACACAGAATCATGTGGAAAGGTAATTTAAGGTGCTTCCATTAGGTTTGCACTCAGCACTTTGGTGGAAAATTGAAATGTACACTATTTGTAAAGTCAAAACAGTGTATGCACTGAGAAAAGAACTTTTTTGTCTTGATGAACAGAGGCATGAAACAAATTATAGACAACTCAGAATCATGAGGAAAGATTATTTAAGATGTTTCCATTAGGTTTGCACTCCGTACTTTGGTGTAAGATTGAAATGTATACTATTGGTAATGTCAAAGCATTGTATGCACTGAGAAAACAACTTTTTTGTTTTGCTGAGCAAAGGCATGGTACGAGTTCTAATCAACTCAGAATCATGTGGAAAGGTAATTTGAGATGTTGCCATCAGGATTGCACTCAGTAGTTTGGTGGAAAATTGAAATGTATACTATTGGTAAAGTCAAAGCATTGTATGCACTGAGAAAACAACTTTTTTGTCTTACTGAGCAAAGCCATGGTACAACTGCTAATCAACAAAGAATCATGTGGAAAGGTAATTTAAGGTGTTTCCATTAGGTTTGCAATCAGCACTTTGGTGGAAAATTGAAATGTACACTGTTTGTAAAGTCAAAACAGTGTATGCACTGAGAAAAGAACTTTTTTGTCTTTATGAACAGAGGAATGAAACAAATTATAGACAACTCAGAATCATGAGGAAAGATTATTTAAGATGTTTCCATTAGGTTTGCACTCAGTACTTTGGTGTAAAATTGAAATGTATACCATTGGTAATGTCAAAGCATTGTATGCACTGAGAAAACAACTTTTTTGTCTTGCTGAGCAAAGGCATAGTACAAGTTCTAATCAACTCAGAATCATGTGGAAAGGTAAATTAAGGTGTTTCCATTAGGTTTGCCGTCAGTACTTTGGTGGAAGTTTAAAATGTATACTATTGGTAATGTCAAAGCTTTGTATGCACTGAGGAAGCAACTTTTTTGTCTTGATGAACAGAGGCATGAAACAAATTATAGACAACTCAGAATCATGAGGAAAGATCATTTAAGATGTTTCCATTAGGTTTGCACTCAGTACTTTGGTGTAAAATTGAAATGTATACTATTGGTAAAGTCAAAGCATTGTACGCTCTGAGGAAACAACTTTTTTGTCCTGCTGAGCAAAGGTATGTTACAAGTTCTAATCAACAAAGAATCATGTGGAAAGGTAATTTAAGGTGTTTCCATTAGGTTTGCCGTCAGTACTTTGGTGGAAGTTTAAAATGTATACTATTGGTAATGTCAAAGCTTTGTATGCACTGAGGAAACAACTTTTTTGTCTTGATGAACAGAGGCATGAAACAAATTATAGACAACTCAGAAACATGAGGAAAGATTATTTAAGATGTTTCCATTAGGTTTGCACTCAGTACTTTGGTGTAAAATTGAAATGTATACTGTTGGTAAAGTCAAAGCATTGTATGCACTGAGAAAACAACTTTTTTGTCTTGCTGAGCAAAGGCATGGTACAAGTTCTAATTAACACAGAATCATGTGGAAAGGTAATTTAATATGTTGCCATTAGGTTTGCACTCAGTTCTTTGGTGGAAAATTGAAATGTATACTAATGGTAATGTCAAAGCTTTGTATGCACTGAGGAAACAACTTTTTTGTCTTGCTGAGCAAAGGCATGGTACAAGTTCTAATAAACACAGAATCATGTGGAAAGGTAATTTAAGATGTTGCCATTAGGTTTGCACTCAGTTCTTTGGTGGAAAATTGAAATGTATACTATTGGTAAAGTCAAAGCATTGTATGCACTGAGAAAACAACTTTTTTGTCTTTATGAACAGAGGCATGAAACAGATTATAGACAACTCAGAATCATGAGGAAAGATTATTTAAGATGTTTCCATTAGGTTTGCACTCAGTACTTTGGTGTAAAATTGAAATGTATACTATTGGTAAAGTCAAAGCATTGTATGCACTGAGAAAACAACTTTTTTGTCTTACTGAGCAAAGCCATGGTACAACTGCTAATCAACACAGAATCATGTGGAAAGGTAAATTAAGGTGTTTCCATTAGGTTTGGAGTCAGTACTTTGGTGGAAGTTTAAAATGTATACTATTGGTAATGTCAAAGCTTTCGATGCACTGAGGAAACAACTTTTTTGTCTAGCTGAGCAAAGGTATGGTACAAGTTCTAATCAACACAGAATCATGTGGAAAGGTAATTTAAGGTGTTTCCATTAGGTTTGCAATCAGCAGTTTGGTGGAAAATTAAAATGTATACCATTGGCAAAGTCAAAGTATGCTCTGAGAAAACAACTTTTTTATCTAGCTGGACAAAGGCATGGTACAAGTTCTAATAACACAGAATCATGTGGAAAGGTAATTTAAGGTGTTTCCATTAGGTTTGCACTCAGCACTTTGGTGGAAAATTGAAATGTACACTGTTTGTAAAGTCAAAACAGTGTATGCACTGAGAAAAGAACTTTTTTGTCTTTATGAACAGAGGCATGAAACAAATTATAGACAACTCAGAATCATGAGGAAAGATTATTTAAGATGTTTCCATTAGGTTTCCAGTCTGTACATTTGTGTAAATGATTACTATTGGCACTGTCAAAGGATTGTAAGCACTGAGAAAACAACTTTTTTGTTTTGCTGAGCAAAGGCATGGTACGAGTTCTAATCAACTCAGAATCATGTGGAAAGATTATTTAAGATGTTTCCATTAGGTTTCCAGTCTGTACATTTGTGTAAATGATTACTATTGGCACTGTCAAAGGATTGTATGCATTGAGAAAAGAACTTTTTTATCTTGCTGGGCAAAGGCATGGTACAAGTTCTAATCAACACAGAATCATGTGGAAAGGTAATTTAAGGTGTTTCCATTAGGTTTGCACTCAGCACTTTGGTGGAAAATTGAAATGTACACTATTTGTAAAGTCAAAACAGTGTATGCACTGAGAAAAGAACTTTTTTGTCTTGATGAACAGAGGCATGAAACAAATTATAGACAACTCAGAATCATGAGGAAAGATTATTTAAGATGTTTCCATTAGGTTTGCACTCCGTACTTTGGTGTAAGATTGAAATGTATACTATTGGTAATGTCAAAGCATTGTATGCACTGAGAAAACAACTTTTTTGTTTTGCTGAGCAAAGGCATGGTACGAGTTCTAATCAACTCAGAATCATGTGGAAAGATTATTTAAGATGTTTCCATTAGGTTTGCACTCCGTACTTTGGTGTAAGATTGAAATGTATACTATTGGTAAAGTCAAAGCATTGTATGCACTGAGAAAACAACTTTTTTGTCTTACTGAGCAAAGGCATGGTACAACTGCAAATCAACACAGAATCATGTGGAAATATTATTTAAGATGTTTCCATTAGGTTTCCACTCTGTACTTTTGTGCAAATGATTACTATTGGCACTGTCAAAGGATTGTATGCATTGAGAAAAGAACTTTTTTATCTTGCTGGGCAAAGGCATGGTACAAGTTCTAATCAACACAGAATCATGTGGAAAGGTAATTTAAGGTGTTTCCATTAGGTTTGCACTCAGCACTTTGGTGGGAAATTGAAATGTACACTGTTTGTAAAGTCAAAACAGTGTATGCACTGAGAAAAGAACTTTTTTGTCTTTATGAACAGAGGCATGAAACAAATTATAGACAACTCAGAATCATGAGGAAAGATTATTTAAGATGTTTCCATTAGGTTTTCACTCAGTACTTTGGTGTAGATTGATATGTATTCTATTGGTAATGTCAAAGCATTGTATGCACTGAGAAAACAACTTTTTTGTTTTGCTGAGCAAAGGCATAGTACAAGTTCTAATCAACTCAGAATCATGTGGAAAGGTAATTTAAGATGTTGCCATCAGGTTTGCACTCAGTACTTTGGTGGAAAATTGAAATGTATACTATTGGTAATGTCAAAGCCTTGTATGCTCTGAGAAAACAACTTTTTTGTCTTACTGAGCAAAGCCATGGTACAACTGCTAATCAACACAGAATATTGTGGAAAGATTATTTAAGATGTTTCCATTAGGTTTCCAGTCTGTACATTTGTGTAAATGATTACTATTGGCACTGTCAAAGGATTGTATGCATTGAGAAAAGAACTTTTTTATCTTGCTGGGCAAAGGCATGGTACAAGTTCTACTCAACACAGAATCATGTGGAAAGGTAATTTAAGGTGCTTCCATTAGGTTTGCACTCAGCACTTTGGTGGAAAATTGAAATGTACACTATTTGTAAAGTCAAAACAGTGTATGCACTGAGAAAAGAACTTTTTTGTCTTGATGAACAGAGGCATGAAACAAATTATAGACAACTCAGAATCATGAGGAAAGATTATTTAAGATGTTTCCATTAGGTTTGCACTCCGTACTTTGGTGTAAGATTGAAATGTATACTATTGGTAATGTCAAAGCATTGTATGCACTGAGAAAACAACTTTTTTGTTTTGCTGAGCAAAGGCATGGTACGAGTTCTAATCAACTCAGAATCATGTGGAAAGGTAATTTAAGGTGTTGCCATCAGGTTTGCACTCAGTACTTTGGTGGAAAATTGAAATGTATACTATTGGTAAAGTCAAAGCCTTGTATGCTCTGAGAAAACAACTTTTTTATCTTGCTGAGCAAATGCATGGTACAAGTTCTAATCAACTCAGAATCATGTGGAAAGGTAATTTAAGGTGTTTCCATTAGGTTTGCCGTCAGTACTTTGGTGGAAGTTTAAAATGTATACTATTGGTAATGTCAAAGCTTTGTATGCACTGAGGAAGCAACTTTTTTGTCTTGATGAACAGAGGCATGAAACAAATTATAGACAACTCAGAATCATGAGGAAAGATCATTTAAGATGTTTCCATTAGGTTTGCACTCAGTACTTTGGTGTAAAATTGAAATGTATACTATTGGTAAAGTCAAAGCATTGTACGCTCTGAGGAAACAACTTTTTTGTCCTGCTGAGCAAAGGTATGTTACAAGTTCTAATCAACAAAGAATCATGTGGAAAGGTAATTTAAGGTGTTTCCATTAGGTTTGCAATCAGCACTTTGGTGGAAAATTGAAATGTACACTGTTTGTAAAGTCAAAACAGTGTATGCACTGAGAAAAGAACTTTTTTGTCTTTATGAACAGAGGCATGAAACAAATTATAGACAACTCAGAATCATGAGGAAAGATTATTTAAGATGTTTCCATTAGGTTTGCACTCAGTACTTTGGTGTAAAATTGAAATGTATACTATTGGTAAAGTCAAAGCATTGTATGCACTGAGAAAACAACTTTTTTGTCTTACTGAGCAAAGCCATGGTACAACTGCTAATCAACACAGAATCATGTGGAAAGGTAAATTAAGGTGTTTCCATTCGGTTTGGAGTCAGTACTTTGGTGGAAGTTTAAAATGTATACTATTGGTAATGTCAAAGCTTTGTATGCACTGAGGAAACAACTTTTTTGTCTAGCTGAGCAAAGGTATGGTACAAGTTCTAATCAACACAGAATCATGTGGAAAGGTAATTTAAGGTGTTTCCATTAGGTTTGCAATCAGCAGTTTGGTGGAAAATTAAAATGTATACCATTGGCAAAGTCAAAGTATGCTCTGAGAAAACAACTTTTTTATCTAGCTGGACAAAGGCATGGTACAAGTTCTAATAACACAGAATCATGTGGAAAGGTAATTAAGGTGTTTCCATTAGGTTTGCACTCAGCACTTTGGTGGAAAATTGAAATGTACACTGTCTGTAAAGTCAAAACAGTGTATGCACTGAGGAAAAGAACTTTTTTGTCTTTATGAACAGAGGCATGAAACAAATTATAGACAACTCAGAATCATGAGGAAAGATTATTTAAGATGTTTCCATTATGTTTGCACTCAGTACTTTGGTGTAAGATTGATATGTATACAATTGGTAATGTCAAAGCATTGTATGCACTGAGAAAACAACTTTTTTGTTTTCCTGAGCAAAGGCATACTACAAGTTCTAATCAACTCAGAATCATGTGGAAAGGTAATTTAAGATGTTGCCATCAGGTTTGCACTCAGTACTTTGGTGGAGAATTGAAATGTATACTATTGGTAAAGTCAAAGCATTGTATGCACTGAGAAAACAACTTTTTTGTCTTACTGAGCAAAGCCATGGTACAACTGCTAATCAACACAGAATCATGTGGAAAGATTATTTAAGATGTTTCAATTAGGTTTCCAGTCTGTACATTTCTGTAAATGATTACTATTGGCACTGTCAAAGGATTGTATGCATTGAGAAAAGAACTTTTTTATCTTGCTGGGCAAAGGCATGGTACAAGTTCTAATCAACACAGAATCATGTGGAAAGGTAATTTAAGGTGTTTCCATTAGGTTTGCACTCAGCACTTTGGTGGAAAATTGAAATGTACACTATTTGTAAAGTCAAAACAGTGTATGCACTGAGAAAAGAACTTTTTTGTCTTGATGAACAGAGGCATGAAACAAATTATAGACAACTCAGAATCATGAGGAAAGATTATTTAAGATGTTTCCATTAGGTTTGCACTCCGTACTTTGGTGCAAGATTGAAATGTATACTATTGGTAATGTCAAAGCATTGTATGCACTGAGAAAACAACTTTTTTGTTTTGCTGAGCAAAGGCATGGTACGAGTTCTAATCAACTCAGAATCATGTGGAAAGGTAATTTAAGGTGTTTCCATTAGGTTTGCCGTCAGTACTTTGGTGGAAGTTTAAAATGTATACTATTGGTAATGTCAAAGCTTTGTATGCACTGAGGAAACAACTTTTTTGTCTTGATGAACAGAGGCATGAAACAAATTATAGACAACTCAGAAACATGAGGAAAGATTATTTAAGATGTTTCCATTAGGTTTGCACTCAGTACTTTGGTGTAAAATTGAAATGTATGCTGTTGGTAAAGTCAAAGCATTGTATGCACTGAGAAAACAACTTTTTTGTCTTGCTGAGCAAAGGCATGGTACAAGTTCTAATTAACACAGAATCATGTGGAAAGGTAATTTAATATGTTGCCATTAGGTTTGCACTCAGTTTCTTTGGTGGAAAATTGATATGTATACTAATGGTAATGTCAAAGCTTTGTATGCACTGAGGAAACAACTTTTTTGTCTTGCTGAGCAAAGGCATGGTACAAGTTCTAATAAACACTGAATCATGTGGAAAGGTAATTTAAGATGTTGCCATTAGGTTTGCACTCAGTTCTTTGGTGGAAAATGAAATGTATACTATTGGTAAAGTCAAAGCATTGTATGCACTGAGAAAACAACTTTTTTGTCTTTATGAACAGAGGCATGAAACAAATTATAGACAACTCAGAATCATGAGGAAAGATTATTTAAGATGTTTCCATTAGGTTTGCACTCAGTACTTTGGTGTAAAATTGAAATGTATACTATTGGTAAAGTCAAAGCATTGTATGCACTGAGAAAACAACTTTTTTGTCTTACTGAGCAAAGCCATGGTACAACTGCTAATCAACACAGAATCATGTGGAAAGGTAAATTAAGGTGTTTCCATTAGGTTTGGAGTCAGTACTTTGGTGGAAGTTTAAAATGTATACTATTGGTAATGTCAAAGCTTTCTATGCACTGAGGAAACAACTTTTTTTGTCTAGCTGAGCAAAGGTATGGTACAAGTTCTAATCAACACAGAATCATGTGGAAAGGTAATTTAAGGTGTTT
>NW_027275945.1:0-47565 GCF_030028105.1 Mobula birostris | reverse complement strand
AGACAGATTGGGACACTGGACACAGAAGGACGTAGACAGATTGGGTGACTGGACACAGAGGATGTAGACAGATTGGGAGTCTGGACACAGAAGGATGTAGACAGATTGGGAGAGTGGACACAGAAGGACATAGACTGATTGCGAGAACAGACACAGAAGGACGTAGACAGATTGGGAGACTGGGCACAGAAGGATGTAGACAGATTGGGAGATCGGACACAGAGAACGTAGACAGATTGGGTGAACAGACACAGAAGGACGTAGACAGATTGGGAGACTGGACACAGAAGGATGTAGACAGATTGGGAGACTGGACACGGAAGGGTGTAGACAGATTGGGAGACCGGGCACAGAAGGGTGTAGACAGATTGGGAGACTGGACACAGAAGGGAGTAGACAGGTTGGGAGACTGGACACAGAAGGATGTAGACAGATTGGGAGGACTGGACACAGAATGATGTAGACAGATTGGGAGACTGGACACAGAAGGATGTAGACAGATTGGGAGACTGGACACTGAAGGATGCAGACAGATTGGGAGACCGGACACTGAAGGATGTAGACAGATTGGGAGAACGGGCACAGAGGGATGTAGACAGATTGGGACACTGGACACAAAAGGACGTAGACAGATTGGGTGACTGGACACAGAGGATATAGACAGATTGGGAGACTGGACATAGAAGGACGTAGAGAGATTGGGAGACTGGACACAGAAGGACGTAGACAGATTGGGAGACTGGATACAGAAGGATGTAGACAGTTTGGGAGACTGGACACACGAGGACGTAGACAGATTGGAAGACTGGACACAGAAGGATGTAGACAGATTGGGATACTGGACACTGAAGGATGAAGACAGATTGGGATACTGGACACAGAAGGATGTAGACAGATTGGGAGAACGGACACAGAAGGATGTAGACAGATTGGGAGAACGGGCACAGAAGGATGTTGACAGATTGGGACACTGGGCACAGTAGGACGTAGACAGATTGGGTGACTAGTCACAGAGGATATAGACAGATTGGGAGACTGGACACAGAAGGATGTAGACAGATTGGGAAACTGGACACAGAAGGACGTAGACAGATTGCGAGAACAGACACAGAAGGACGTAGACAGATTGACAGACTGGGCACAGAAGGATGTAGAAAGATTGGGAGACCGGCAACAGAAGGATGTAGACAGATTGGGAGATCGGACACAGAAGAACGCAGACAGATTGGGAGAGCAGACACAGAAGGACGTAGGACAGATTGGGAGACAGGACACAGAAGGACGTAGACAAATTGGGAGACTGGACACAGAAGAATGTAGAGAGATTGGGATACTGGACACAGAAGGACGTAGGCAAATTGGGAGACTGGACACAGAAGGATGTAGACAGATTGGGAGACTGGACACAGAAGGACGTAGGCAAATTGGGAGACTGGACACAGAAGGATGTAGACAGATTGGGAGAATGGACACTGAAGGACGTAGACAGATTGGAGACTGGGCACAGGAGGACGTAGACAGATTGGGTGACTGGACACAGAGGATGTAGACAGATTGGGAGACTGGACACAGAAGGATTTAGGCAAATTGGGAGACTGGACACAGAAGGATGTAGACAGATTGGCAGACTGGACACAGAAGGACGTAGACAGATTGGGAGACTGGGCACAGGAGGACGTAGACAGATTGGGAGAACGGACACAGAAGGATGTAGACAGATTGGGAGAACGGGCACAGAAGGATGTAGACAGATTGGGACACTGGACACAGTAGGACGTAGACAGATTGGGTGACTGGTCACAGAGGATATAGACAGATTGGGAGACTGGATATAGAAGGACGCAGACAGATTGGAGTCTGGACACAGAAGGACGTAAACAGATTGGGACACTGGACACAGAAGGATGTAGACAGATTGGGAGACTGGAGACAGAAGGATGTGCACAGATTGGGTGTCTGGACACAGAAGGGACGTAGACAGATTGGGAGACTGGACACAGAAGGATGTAGACAGATTCGGAGACTGGACACAGAAGGACATAGACAGATTGGGAGACTGGACAGAGAAGGACATAGACAGATAGGGAGACTGGACACAGAAGGACGTAGATAGATTGGGAGACTCGACACAGAAGGACGTAGACAGATTGGGAGACTGGACACAGAAGGGTGTAGACAGGTTGAGAGACTGGACACAGAAGGATGTAGACAGATTGGGAGACTGGACACAGAAGGATGTAGACAGATTGGGAGACTGGACACAGAAGGACGTAGACAGATTGGGAGACTGGATACAGAAGGATGTAGACAGATTGCGCGACTGGACACACGAGGACGTAGACAGATTGGGAGACTGGACACAGAAGTGAGTAGACAGATTGGGAGACTGGACACAGGAGGATGTAGACAGATTGGGACCACTGGACACAGAAGGACGTAGACAGATTGGGAGACTGGACACAGAAGAATGCAGACAGATTGGGAGACTGGACACAGGAGGACGTAGACAGATTGGGAGACTGGGCACAGAAGGATGTAGACAGATTGGAGACTGGATACAGAAGGATGCAGACAGACTGGGAGACTGGACACAGAAGAGTGTAGACTGATTGGGATACTGGACACTGAAGGACGTAGACAGATTGGGAGACTGGACACAGAAGGATGTAGACAGATTGGGAGAACGGGCACAGAAGGATGTAGACAGATTGGGACACTGGACACAGAAGGACGTAGACAGATTGGGTGACTGGACACAGA
This sequence comes from Mobula birostris, assembly GCF_030028105.1. Taxonomy (NCBI): domain Eukaryota; kingdom Metazoa; phylum Chordata; class Chondrichthyes; order Myliobatiformes; family Myliobatidae; genus Mobula; species Mobula birostris. The sequence goes on along the minus strand of NW_027275945.1, from coordinate 44,805 downwards.
GGATGTAGACAGATTGGGAGTCTGGACACAGAAGGATGTAGACAGATTGGGAGAGTGGACACAGAAGGACATAGACTGATTGCGAGAACAGACACAGAAGGACGTAGACAGATTGGGAGACTGGCACAGAAGGATGTAGACAGATTGGGAGGTCGGACACAGAGAACGTAGACAGATTGGGTGAACAGACACAGAAGGACGTAGACAGATTGGGAGACTGGACACAGAAGGATGTAGACAGATTGGGAGACTGGACACGGAAGGGTGTAGACAGATTGGGAGACCGGACACAGAAGGGTGTAGACAGATGGGAGACTGGACACAGAAGGGAGTAGACAGGTTGGGAGACTGGACACAGAAGGATGTAGACAGATTGGGAGACTGGACACAGAATGATGTAGAAAGATTGGGAGACTGGACACAGAAGGATGTAGACAGATTGGGAGACTGGACACTGAAGGATGCAGACAGATTGGGAGACCGGACACTGAAGGATGTAGACAGATTGGGAGAACGGGCACAGAGGGATGTAGACAGATTGGGACACTGGACACAAAAGGACGTAGACAGATTGGGTGACTGGACACAGAGGATATAGACAGATTGGGAGACTGGACATAGAAGGACGTAGAGAGATTGGGAGACTGGACACAGAAGGACGTAGACAGATTGGGAGACTGGATACAGAAGGATGTAGACAGTTTGGGAGACTGGACACACGAGGACGTAGACAGATTGGAAGACTGGACACAGAAGGATGTAGACAGATTGGGATACTGGACACTGAAGGATGAAGACAGATTGGGATACTGGACACAGAAGGATGTAGACAGATTGGGAGAACGGACACAGAAGGATGTAGACAGATTGGGAGAACGGGCACAGAAGGATGTTGACAGATTGGGACACTGGGCACAGTAGGACGTAGGCAGATTGGGTGACTAGTCACAGAGGATATAGACAGATTGGGAGACTGGACATAGAAGGACGCAGACAGATTGGGAGTCTGGACACAGAAGGACGTAGACAGATTGGGAGACTGGACATAGAAGGATGTAGACAGATTAGGAGACTGGACACAGAAGGATGTAGACAGATTGGGTGACCGGACACAGAAGGACGTAGACAGATTGCGAGGACAGACACAGAAGGACGTAGACAGATTGAGAGACTGGGCACAGAAGGATGTAGACAGATTGGGAGACTGGACACAGAAGGATGTAGAAAGATTGGGAGATCGGACACAGAGAACGTAGACAGATTGGGTGAACAGACACAGAAGGACGTAGACAGATTGGGAGACTGGATACAGAAGGATGTAGACAGATTGGGAGACTAGACACAGAAGGATGTAGACAGATTGGGAGACTGGACACAGAAAGACGTAGACAGATTGGAGACTGGACACAGAAAGACGTAGACAGATTGGGAGACTGACACAGAAGAATGTAGACAGATTGGGAGACTGGACACAGAAGGATGTAGACAGATTGGGAGACTGGACACAGAAAGACGTAGACAATTTGGGAGACTGGACACAGAAGGACGTAGACAGATTGGTTGACTGGACAAAGAGGATGTAGACAGATTAGGAGACTGGACACAGAAGGACGTAGACAGATTGGGAGACTGGACACAGAAGGACGTAGACAGATTGAGAGACTGGTCACTGAAGGATGTAGACAGATTGGGAGACTGGACACAGAAGGACGTAAACAGATTGGGACAACCGGACACAGAAGGATGTAGACAAATTGGGAGACTGGACACCGAAGAATGTGGACAGATAGGACTTCTGTACACAGAAGGACGTAGACAGATTGGGAGACTGGACATAGAAGGATGTAGACAGATTAGGAGACTGGACACAGAAGGATGCAGACAGATTGGGTGACTGGACACAGAAGGACGTAGACAGATTGAGAGGACAGACACAGAAGGACGTAGACAGATTGAGAGACTGGGCACAGAAGTATGTAGACAGATTGAGAGACTGGACACAGAAGAATGTAGAAAGATTGGGAGATCGGACACAGAGAACGTAGACAGATTGGGTGAACAGACACAGAAGGACGTAGACAGATTGGGAGACTGGATACAGAAGGATGTAGACAGATTGGGAGACTAGACACAGAAGGATGTAGACAGATTGGGAGACTGGACACAGAAAGACGTAGACAGATTGGGAGACTGGACACAGAAGGGAGTAGACAGATTGGGAGACTGGACACAGAAGGATGTAGACAGATTGGGAGACTGGACACAGAAGGACGTAGACAGATTGGGAGACTGGACACAGAAGGACGTAGACAGATTGAGAGACTGGACACTGAAGGATGTAGACAGATTGGGAGAACGGGCACAGAAGGATGTAGACAGATTGGGACACTGGACACAGAAGGACGTAGACAGACTGGGTGACTGGACACAGAGGATATAGACAGATTAGGAGACTGGACATAGAAGGACGTAGACAGATTGGGAGTCTGGACACAGAAGAACGAAAACAGATTGGGACACTGGACGCAGAAGGCTGTAGACAGATTGGGAGACAGGACACAGAAGTATGTAGACAGATTGGGCGTCTGTACACAGAAGGACGTTGACAGATTGGGAGACTGGACACAGAAGGATGTAGACAGATTAGGAGACTGGACACAGCAAGACGTAGACAGATTGGGAGAGTGGACGCAGAAGGACATAGACAGATTGGGAGACTGGACACAGAAGGATGTAGACAGATTGGGAAACTGGACACAGAAGGACGTAGACAGATTGCGAGAACAGACACAGAAGGACGTAGACAGATTGACAGGACTGGGCACAGAAGGATGTAGAAAGATTGGGAGACCGGCAACAGAAGGATGTAGACAGATTGGGAGATCGGACACAGAAGAACGCAGACAGATTGGGAGAGCAGACACAGAAGGACGTAGACAGATTGGGAGACAGGACACAGAAGGACGTAGACAAATTGGGAGACTGGACACAGAAGAATGTAGAGAGATTGGGATACTGGACACAGAAGGACGTAGGCAAATTGGGAGACTGGACACAGAAGGATGTAGACAGATTGGGAGACTGGACACAGAAGGACGTAGGCAAATTGGGAGACTGGACACAGAAGGATGTAGACAGATTGGGAGAATGGACACTGAAGGACGTAGACAGATTGGGAGACTGGGCACAGGAGGACGTAGACAGATTGGTGACTGGACACAGAGGATGTAGACAGATTGGGAGACTGGACACAGAAGGATTTAGGCAAATTGGAGACTGGACACAGAAGGATGTAGACAGATTGGCAGACTGGACACAGAAGGACGTAGACAGATTGGGAGACTGGGCACAGGAGGACGTAGACAGATTGGGAGAACGGACACAGAAGGATGTAGACAGATTGGGAGAACGGGCACAGAAGGATGTAGACAGATTGGGACACTGGACACAGTAGGACGTAGACAGATTGGGTGACTGGTCACAGAGGATATAGACAGATTGGGAGACTGGATATAGAAGGACGCAGACAGATTGGGAGTCTGGACACAGAAGGGACGTAAACAGATTGGGACACTGGACACAGAAGGATGTAGACAGATTGGGAGACTGGAGACAGAAGGATGTGCACAGATTGGGTGTCTGGACACAGAAGGACGTAGACAGATTGGGAGACTGGACACAGAAGGATGTAGACAGATCGGAGACTGGACACAGAAGGACATAGACAGATTGGGAGACTGGACAGAGAAGGACATAGACAGATAGGGAGACTGGACACAGAAGGACGTAGATAGATTGGGAGACTCGACACAGAAGGACGTAGACAGATTGGGAGACTGGACACAGAAGGGTGTAGACAGGTTGAGAGACTGGACACAGAAGGATGTAGACAGATTGGGAGACTGGACACAGAAGGATGTAGACAGATTGGGAGACTGGACACAGAAGGACGTAGACAGATTGGGAGACTGGATACAGAAGGATGTAGACAGATTGCGCGACTGGACACACGAGGACGTAGACAGATTGGGAGACTGGACACAGAAGTGAGTAGACAGATTGGGAGACTGGACACAGGAGGATGTAGACAGATTGGGACACTGGACACAGAAGGACGTAGACAGATTGGGAGACTGACACAGAAGAATGCAGACAGATTGGGAGACTGGACACAGGAGGACGTAGACAGATTGGGAGACTGGCACAGAAGGATGTAGACAGATTGGGAGACTGGATACAGAAGGATGCAGACAGACTGGGAGGACTGGACACAGAAGAGTGTAGACTGATTGGGATACTGGACACTGAAGGACGTAGACAGATTGGGAGACTGGACACAGAAGGATGTAGACAGATTGGGAGAACGGGCACAGAAGGATGTAGACAGATTGGGACACTGGACACAGAAGGACGTAGACAGATTGGGTGACTGGACACAGAGGATGTAGACAGATTGGGAGTCTGGACACAGAAGGATGTAGACAGATTGGGAGAGTGGACACAGAAGGACATAGACTGATTGCGAGAACAGACACAGAAGGACGTAGACAGATTGGAGACTGGGCACAGAAGGATGTAGACAGATTGGGAGATCGGACACAGAGAACGTAGACAGATTGGTGAACAGACACAGAAGGACGTAGACAGATTGGGAGACTGGACACAGAAGGATGTAGACAGATTGGGAGACTGGACACGGAAGGGTGTAGACAGATTGGGAGACCGGGCACAGAAGGGTGTAGACAGATTGGGAGACTGGACACAGAAGGGAGTAGACAGGTTGGGAGACTGGACACAGAAGGATGTAGACAGATTGGGAGACTGGACACAGAATGATGTAGACAGATTGGGAAGACTGGACACAGAAGGATGTAGACAGATTGGGAGACTGGACACTGAAGGATGCAGACAGATTGGGAGACCGGACACTGAAGGATGTAGACAGATTGGGAGAACGGGCACAGAGGGATGTAGACAGATTGGGACACTGGACACAAAAGGACGTAGACAGATTGGGTGACTGGACACAGAGGATATAGACAGATTGGGAGACTGGACATAGAAGGACGTAGAGAGATTGGGAGACTGGGACACAGAAGGACGTAGACAGATTGGGAGACTGGATACAGAAGGATGTAGACAGTTTGGGAGACTGGACACACGAGGACGTAGACAGATTGGAAGACTGGACACAGAAGGATGTAGACAGATTGGGATACTGGACACTGAAGGATGAAGACAGATTGGGATACTGGACACAGAAGGATGTAGACAGATTGGGAGAACGGACACAGAAGGATGTAGACAGATTGGGAGAACGGGCACAGAAGGATGTTGACAGATTGGGACACTGGGCACAGTAGGACGTAGACAGATTGGGTGACTAGTCACAGAGGATATAGACAGATTGGGAGACTGGACACAGAAGGATGTAGACAGATTGGGAAACTGGACACAGAAGGACGTAGACAGATTGCGAGAACAGACACAGAAGGACGTAGAGAGATTGACAGACTGGGCACAGAAGGATGTAGAAAGATTGGGAGACCGGCCAAACAGAAGGATGTAGACAGATTGGGAGATCGGACACAGAAGAACGCAGACAGATTGGGAGAGCAGACACAGAAGGACGTAGACAGATTGGGAGACAGGACACAGAAGGACGTAGACAAATTGGGAGACTGGACACAGAAGAATGTAGAGAGATTGGGATACTGGACACAGAAGGACGTAGGCAAATTGGGAGACTGGACACAGAAGGATGTAGACAGATTGGGAGACTGGACACAGAAGGACGTAGGCAAATTGGGAGACTGGACACAGAAGGATGTAGACAGATTGGGAGAATGGACACTGAAGGACGTAGACAGATTGGGAGACTGGGCACAGGAGGACGTAGACAGATTGGGTGACTGGACACAGAGGATGTAGACAGATTGGGAGACTGGACACAGAAGGATTTAGGCAAATTGGGAGACTGACACAGAAGGATGTAGACAGATTGGCAGACTGGACACAGAAGGACGTAGACAGATTGGGAGACTGGGCACAGGAGGACGTAGACAGATTGGGAGAACGGACACAGAAGGATGTAGACAGATTGGGAGAACGGGCACAGAAGGATGTAGACAGATTGGGACACTGGACACAGTAGGACGTAGACAGATTGGGTGACTGGTCACAGAGGATATAGACAGATTGGGAGACTGGATATAGAAGGACGCAGACAGATTGGGAGTCTGGACACAGAAGGACGTAAACAGATTGGGACACTGGACACAGAAGGATGTAGACAGATTGGGAGACTGGAGACAGAAGGATGTGCACAGATTGGGTGTCTGGACACAGAAGGACGTAGACAGATTGGGAGACTGGACACAGAAGGATGTAGACAGATTCGGAGGACTGGACACAGAAGGACATAGACAGATTGGGAGACTGGACAGAGAAGGACATAGACAGATAGGAGACTGGACACAGAAGGACGTAGATAGATTGGGAGACTCGACACAGAAGGACGTAGACAGATTGGGAGACTGGACACAGAAGGGTGTAGACAGGTTGAGAGACTGGACACAGAAGGATGTAGACAGATTGGGAGACTGGACACAGAAGGATGTAGACAGATTGGGAGACTGGACACAGAAGGATAGACAGATTGGGAGACTGGATACAGAAGGATGTAGACAGATTGCGCGACTGGACACACGAGGACGTAGACAGATTGGGAGACTGGACACAGAAGTGAGTAGACAGATTGGGAGACTGGACACAGGAGGATGTAGACAGATTGGGACACTGGACACAGAAGGACGTAGACAGATTGGGAGACTGGACACAGAAGAATGCAGACAGATTGGGAGACTGGACACAGGAGGACGTAGACAGATTGGGAGACTGGGCACAGAAGGATGTAGACAGATTGGGAGACTGGATACAGAAGGATGCAGACAGACTGGGAGACTGGACACAGAAGAGTGTAGACTGATTGGGATACTGGACACTGAAGGACGTAGACAGATTGGGAGACTGGACACAGAAGGATGTAGACAGATTGGGAGAACGGGCACAGAAGGATGTAGACAGATTGGGACACTGGACACAGAAGGACGTAGACAGATTGGGTGACTGGACACAGAGGATGTAGACAGATTGGGAGTCTGGACACAGAAGGATGTAGACAGATTGGGAGAGTGGACACAGAAGGACATAGACTGATTGCGAGAACAGACACAGAAGGACGTAGACAGATTGGGAGACTGGGCACAGAAGGATGTAGACAGATTGGGAGGTCGGACACAGAGAACGTAGACAGATTGGGTGAACAGACACAGAAGGACGTAGACAGATTGGGAGACTGGACACAGAAGGATGTAGACAGATTGGGAGACTGGACACGGAAGGGTGTAGACAGATTGGGAGACCGGACACAGAAGGGTGTAGACAGATTGGGAGACTGGACACAGAAGGGAGTAGACAGGTTGGGAGACTGGACACAGAAGGATGTAGACAGATTGGGAGACTGGACACAGAATGATGTAGAAAGATTGGGAGACTGGACACAGAAGGATGTAGACAGATTGGGAGACTGGACACTGAAGGATGCAGACAGATTGGGAGACCGGACACTGAAGGATGTAGACAGATTGGGAGAACGGGCACAGAGGGATGTAGACAGATTGGGACACTGGACACAAAAGGACGTAGACAGATTGGGTGACTGGACACAGAGGATATAGACAGATTGGGAGACTGGACATAGAAGGACGTAGAGAGATTGGGAGACTGGACACAGAAGGACGTAGACAGATTGGGAGACTGGATACAGAAGGATGTAGACAGTTTGGGAGACTGGACACACGAGGACGTAGACAGATTGGAAGACTGGACACAGAAGGATGTAGACAGATTGGGATACTGGACACTGAAGGATGAAGACAGATTGGGATACTGGACACAGAAGGATGTAGACAGATTGGGAGAACGGACACAGAAGGATGTAGACAGATTGGGAGAACGGGCACAGAAGGATGTTGACAGATTGGGACACTGGGCACAGTAGGACGTAGGCAGATTGGGTGACTAGTCACAGAGGATATAGACAGATTGGGAGACTGGACATAGAAGGACGCAGACAGATTGGGAGTCTGGACACAGAAGGACGTAGACAGATTGGGAGACTGGACATAGAAGGATGTAGACAGATTAGGAGACTGGACACAGAAGGATGTAGACAGATTGGGTGACCGGACACAGAAGGACGTAGACAGATTGCGAGGACAGACACAGAAGGACGTAGACAGATTGAGAGACTGGGCACAGAAGGATGTAGACAGATTGGGAGACTGGACACAGAAGGATGTAGAAAGATTGGGAGATCGGACACAGAGAACGTAGACAGATTGGGTGAACAGACACAGAAGGACGTAGACAGATTGGGAGACTGGATACAGAAGGATGTAGACAGATTGGGAGACTAGACACAGAAGGATGTAGACAGATTGGGAGACTGGACACAGAAAGACGTAGACAGATTGGGAGACTGGACACAGAAAGACGTAGACAGATTGGGAGACTGGACACAGAAGAATGTAGACAGATTGGAGACTGGACACAGAAGGATGTAGACAGATTGGGAGACTGGACACAGAAAGACGTAGACAATTTGGGAGACTGGACACAGAAGGACGTAGACAGATTGGTTGACTGGACAAAGAGGATGTAGACAGATTAGGAGACTGGACACAGAAGGACGTAGACAGATTGGGAGACTGGACACAGAAGGACGTAGACAGATTGAGAGACTGGTCACTGAAGGATGTAGACAGATTGGGAGACTGGACACTGAAGGATGTAGACAGATTGGGAGAACGGGCACAGAAGGATGTAGACAGATTGGGACACTGGACACAGAAGGACGTAGACAGACTGAGTGACTGGACACAGAGGATATAGACAGATTAGGAGACTTGACATAGAAGGACGTAGACAGATTGGGAGTCTGGACACAGAAGGACGAAAACAGACTGGGACACTGGACACAGAAGGCTGTAGACAGATTGGGAGACAGGGCACAGAAGTATGTAGACAGATTGGGCGTCTGTACACAGAAGGACGTTGACAGATTGGGAGACGGAAACAGAAGGATGTAGACAGATTAGGAGACTGGACACAGCAGGACGTAGACAGATTGGGAGAGTGGACGCAGAAGGACATAGACAGATTGGGAGACTGGACACAGAAGGATGTAGACAGATTGGGAACTGGACACAGAAGGACGTAGTCAGATTGCGAGAACAGACACAGAAGGACGTAGACAGATTGACAGACTGGGCACAGAAGGATGTAGAAAGATTGGGAGACCGGCAACAGAAGGATGTAGACAGATTGGGAGATCGGACACAGAAGAACGCAGACAGATTGGGAGAGCAGACACAGAAGGACGTAGACAGATTGGGAGACTGGACACAGAAGGACGTAGACAAATTGGGAGACTGGACACAGAAGGATGTAGACAGATTGGGATACTGGACACAGAAGGACGTAGGCAAATTGGGAGACTGGACACAGAAGGATGTAGACAGATTGGGAGACTGGACACAGAAGGACGTAGGCAAATTGGGAGACTGGACACAGAAGGATGTAGACAGATTGGGAGACTGGACACAGAAGGACGTAGACAGATTGGGAGACTGGGCACAGGAGGACGTAGACAGATTGGGTGACTGGACACAGAGGATGTAGACAGATTGGGAGACTGGACACAGAAGGATGTAGGCAAATTGGGAGACTGGACACAGAAGGATGTAGACAGATTGGGAGACTGGACACGGAAGGACGTAGACAGATTGGGAGACTGGACACAGAAGGGTGTAGACAGATTGGGAGACTGGACACAGAAGGACATAGACAGATTGGGAGACTGGACACAGAAGGATGTAGATAGATTGGGAGACTGGACACAGAAGGACGTAGACAGATTGGGAGACTGGACACAGAAGGGTGCAGACAGATTGGGAGACTGGACACCGAAGGGTGTAGACAGATTGGGAGACCGGACACAGAAGGGTGTAGACAGATTGGGAGACTGGACACAGAAGGGAGTAGACAGGTTGGGAGACTGGACACAGAAGGATGTAGACAGATTGGGAGACTGGACACAGAATGATGTAGACAGATTGGGAGACTGGACACAGAAGGACGTAGAGAGATTGGGAGACTGGACACTGAAGGATGTAGACAGATTGGGAGAATGGGCACAGAGGGATGTAGACAGATTGGGACACTGGACACAAAAGGACGTAGACAGATTGGGTGAGTGGACACAGAGGATATAGACAGATTGGGAGTCTGGACACAGAAGGACGTAAACAGATTGGGACACCGACACAGAAGGATGTAGACAAATTGGGAGACTGGACACAGAAGAATGTGGACAGATAGGACGTCTGTACACAGAAGGACGTAGACAGATTGGGAGACTGGACATAGAAGGATGTAGACAGATTAGGAGACTGGACACAGAAGGATGCAGACAGATTGGGTGACTGGACACAGAAGGACGTAGACAGATTGAGAGGACAGACACAGAAGGACGTAGACAGATTGAGAGACTGGGCACAGAAGTATGTAGACAGATTGAGAGACTGGGCACAGAAGGATGTAGAAAGATTGGGAGATCGGACACAGAGAACGTAGACAGATTGGGTGAACAGACACAGAAGGACGTAGACAGATTGGGAGACTGGATACAGAAGGATGTAGACAGATTGGGAGACTAGACACAGAAGGATGTAGACAGATTGGGAGACTGGACACAGAAAGACGTAGACAGATTGGGAGACTGGACACAGAAGGGAGTAGACAGATTGGGAGACTGGACACAGAAGGATGTAGACAGATTGGGAGACTGGACACAGAAAGACGTAGACAAATTGGGAGACTGGACACAGAAGGACGTAGACAGATTGGTTGACTGGACACAGAGGATGTAGACAGATTAGGAGACTGGACACAGAAGGACGTAGACAGATTGGGAGACTGGACACAGAAGGACGTAGACAGATTGAGAGACTGGACACTGAAGGATGTAGACAGATTGGGAGAACGGGCACAGAAGGATGTAGACAGATTGGGACACTGGACACAGAAGGACGTAGACAGACTGGGTGACTGGACACAGAGGATATAGACAGATTAGGAGACTGGACATAGAAGGACGTAGACAGATTGGGAGTCTGGACACAGAAGAACGAAAACAGATTGGGACACTGGACGCAGAAGGCTGTAGACAGATTGGGAGACAGGACACAGAAGTATGTAGACAGATTGGGCGTCTGTACACAGAAGGACGTTGACAGATTGGGAGACTGGACACAGAAGGATGTAGACAGATTAGGAGACTGGTAACAGCAAGACGTAGACAGATTGGGAGAGTGGACGCAGAAGGACATAGACAGATTGGGAGACTGGACACAGAAGGATGTAGACAGATTGGGAAACTGGACACAGAAGGACGTAGACAGATTGCGAGAACAGACACAGAAGGACGTAGACAGATTGACAGACTGGGCACAGAAGGATGTAGAAAGATTGGGAGACCGGCAACAGAAGGATGTAGACAGATTGGGAGATCGGACACAGAAGAACGCAGACAGATTGGGAGAGCAGACACAGAAGGACATAGACAGATTGGGAGACAGGACACAGAAGGACGTAGACAAATTGGGAGACTGGACACAGAGGAATGTAGAGAGATTGGGATACTGGACACAGAAGGACGTAGGCAAATTGGGAGACTGGACACAGAAGGATGTAGACAGATTGGGAGACTGGACACAGAAGGACGTAGGCAAATTGGGAGACTGGACACAGAAGGATGTAGACAGATTGGGAGAATGGACACTGAAGGACGTAGACAGATTGGGAGACTGGGCACAGGAGGACGTAGACAGATTGGGTGACTGGACACAGAGGATGTAGACAGATTGGGAGACTGGACACAGAAGGATTTAGGCAAATTGGGAGACTGGACACAGAAGGATGTAGACAGATTGGCAGACTGGACACAGAAGGACGTAGACAGATTGGGAGACTGGGCACAGGAGGACGTAGACAGATTGGGAGAACGGACACAGAAGGATGTAGACAGATTGGGAGAACGGGCACAGAAGGATGTAGACAGATTGGGACACTGGACACAGTAGGACGTAGACAGATTGGGTGACTGGTCACAGAGGATATAGACAGATTGGGAGACTGGATATAGAAGGACGCAGACAGATTGGGAGTCTGGACACAGAAGGACGTAAACAGATTGGGACACTGGACACAGAAGGATGTAGACAGATTGGGAGACTGGAGACAGAAGGATGTGCACAGATTGGGTGTCTGGACACAGAAGGACGTAGACAGATTGGGAGACTGGACACAGAAGGATGTAGACAGATTCGGAGACTGGACACAGAAGGACATAGACAGATTGGGAGACTGGACAGAGAAGGACATAGACAGATAGGGAGACTGGACACAGAAGGACGTAGATAGATTGGGAGACTCGACACAGAAGGATGTAGACAGATTGGGAGACTGGACACAGAAGGGTGTAGACAGATTGGGATACTGGACACAGAAGGGAGTAGACAGGTTGAGAGACTGGACACAGAAGGATGTAGACAGATTGGGAGACTGGACACAGAAGGACGTAGACAGATTGGGAGACTGGATACAGAAGGATGTAGACAGATTGCGCGACTGGACACACGAGGACGTAGACAGATTGGGAGACTGGACACAGAAGGGAGTAGACAGATTGGGAGACTGGACACAGGAGGATGTAGACAGATTGGGACACAGGACACAGATGGACGTAGACAGATTGGGAGACTGGACACAGAAGAATGCAGACAGATTGGGAGACTGGACACAGGAGGACGTAGACAGATTGGGAGACTGGGCACAGAAGGATGTAGACAGATTGGGAGACTGGATACAGAAGGATGTAGACAGACTGGGAGACTGGACACAGAAGAGTGTAGACTGATTGGGATACTGGACACTGAAGGACGTAGACAGATTGGGAGACTGGACACAGAAGGATGTAGACAGATTGGGAGAACGGGCACAGAAGGATGTAGACAGATTGGGACACTGGACACAGAAGGACGTAGACAGATTGGGTGACTGGACACAGAGGATGTAGACAGATTGGGAGTCTGGACACAGAAGGATGTAGACAGATTGGGAGAGTGGACACAGAAGGACATAGACTGATTGCGAGAACAGACACAGAAGGACGTAGACAGATTGGGAGACTGGGCACAGAAGGATGTAGACAGATTGGGAGATCGGACACAGAGAACGTAGACAGCTTGGGTGAACAGACACAGAAGGACGTAGACAGATTGGGAGACTGGACACAGAAGGATGTAGACAGATTGGGAGTCTGGACACGGAAGGGTGTAGACAGATTGGGAGACCGGACACAGAAGGGTGTAGACAGATTGGGAGACTGGACACAGAAGGGAGTAGACAGGTTGGGAGACTGGACACAGAAGGATGTAGACAGATTGGGAGACTGGACACAGAATGATGTAGACAGATTGGGAGACTGGACACAGAAGGATGTAGACAGATTGGGAGACTGGACACTGAAGGATGCAGACAGATTGGGAGACCGGACACTGAAGGATGTAGACAGATTGGGAGAACGGGCACAGAGGGATGTAGACAGATTGGGACACTGGACACAAAAGGACGTAGACAGATTGGGTGACTGGACACAGAGGATATAGACAGATTGGGAGACTGGACATAGAAGGACGTAGAGAGATTGGGAGACTGGACACAGAAGGACGTAGACAGATTGGGAGACTGGATACAGAAGGATGTAGACAGTTTGGGAGACTGGACACACGAGGACGTAGACAGATTGGAAGACTGGACACAGAAGGATGTAGACAGATTGGGATACTGGACACTGAAGGATGAAGACAGATTGGGATACTGGACACAGAAGGATGTAGACAGATTGGGAGAACGGACACAGAAGGATGTAGACAGATTGGGAGAACGGGCACAGAAGGATGTTGACAGATTGGGACACTGGACACAGTAGGACGTAGACAGATTGGGTGACTAGTCACAGAGGATATAGACAGATTGGGAGACTGGACATAGAAGGACGCAGACAGATTGGGAGTCTGGACACAGAAGGACGTAGACAGATTGGGAGACTGGACATAGAAGGATGTAGACAGATTAGGAGACTGGACACAGAAGGATGTAGACAGATTGGGTGACTGGACACAGAAGGACGTAGACGGATTGCGAGGACAGACACAGAAGGACGTAGACAGATTGAGAGACTGGGCACAGAAGGATGTAGACAGATTGGGAGACTGGACACAGAAGGATGTAGAAAGATTGGGAGATCGGACACAGAGAACGTAGACAGATTGGGTGAACAGACACAGAAGGACGTAGACAGATTGGGAGACTGGATACAGAAGGATGTAGACAGATTGGGAGACTAGACACAGAAGGATGTAGACAGATTGGGAGACTGGACACAGAAAGACGTAGACAGATTGGGAGACTGGACACAGAAAGACGTAGAGAGATTGGGAGACTGGACACAGAAGAATGTAGACAGATTGGGAGACTGGGACACAGAAGGATGTAGACAGATTGGGAGACTGGACACAGAAAGACGTAGACAAATTGGGAGACTGGACACAGAAGGACGTAGACAGATTGGTTGACTGGACACAGAGGATGTAGACAGATTAGGAGACTGGACACAGAAGGACGTAGACAGATTGGGAGACTGGACACAGAAGGACGTAGACAGATTGAGAGACTGGTCACTGAAGGATGTAGACAGATTGGGAGACTGGACACTGAAGGATGTAGACAGATTGGGAGAACGGGCACAGAAGGATGTAGACAGATTGGGACACTGGACACAGAAGGACGTAGACAGACTGGGTAACTGGACACAGAGGATATAGACAGATTAGGAGACTTGACATAGAAGGACGTAGACAGATTGGGAGTCTGGACACAGAAGGACGAAAACAGATTGGGACACTGGACACAGAAGGCTGTAGACAGATTGGGAGACAGGACACAGAAGTATGTAGACAGATTGGGCGTCTGTACACAGAAGGACGTTGACAGATTGGGAGACGGAAACAGAAGGATGTAGACAGATTAGGAGACTGGACACAGCAGGACGTAGACAGATTGGGAGAGTGGACGCAGAAGGACATAGACAGATTGGGAGACTGGACACAGAAGGATGTAGACAGATTGGGAAACTGGACACAGAAGGGCGTAGTCAGATTGCAAGAACAGACACAGAAGGACGTAGACAGATTGACAGACTGGGCACAGAAGGATGTAGAAAGATTGGGAGACCGGCAACAGAAGGATGTAGACAGATTGGGAGATCGGACACAGAAGAACGCAGACAGATTGGGAGAGCAGACACAGAAGGACGTAGACAGATTGGGAGACTGGACACAGAAGGACGTAGACAAATTGGGAGACTGGACACAGAAGGATGTAGACAGATTGGGATACTGGACACAGAAGGACGTAGGCAAATTGGGAGACTGGACACAGAAGGATGTAGACAGATTGGGAGACTGGACACAGAAGGACGTAGGCAAATTGGGAGACTGGACACAGAAGGATGTAGACAGATTGGGAGACTGGACACAGAAGGACGTAGACAGATTGGGAGACTGGGCACAGGAGGACGTAGACAGATTGGGTGACTGGACACAGAGGATGTAGACAGATTGGGAGACTGGACACAGAAGGATGTAGGCAAATTGGGAGACTGGACACAGAAGGATGTAGACAGATTGGGAGACTGGACACGGAAGGACGTAGACAGATTGGGAGACTGGACACAGAAGGGTGTAGACAGATTGGGAGACTGGACACAGAAGGACGTAGACAGATTGGGAGACTGGACACAGAAGGATGTAGATAGATTGGGAGACTGGACACAGAAGGACGTAGACAGATTGGGAGACTGGACACAGAAGGGTGCAGACAGATTGGGAGACTGGACACCGAAGGGTGTAGACAGATTGGGAGACCGGACACAGAAGGGTGTAGACAGATTGGGAGACTGGACACAGAAGGGAGTAGACAGGTTGGGAGACTGGACACAGAAGGATGTAGACAGATTGGGAGACTGGACACAGAATGATGTAGACAGATTGGGAGACTGGACACAGAAGGACGTAGACAGATTGGGAGACTGGACACTGAAGGATGCAGACAGATTGGGAGACTAAACACTGAAGGATGTAGACAGATTGGGAGAACGGGCACAGAGGGATGTAGACAGATTGGGGCACTGGACACAAAAGGACGTAGACAGATTGGGTGACTGGACATAGAGGATAGAGACAGATTGGGAGACTGGACATAGAAGGACGTAGAGAGATTGGGAGACTGGACACAGAAGGACGTATACAGATTGGGAGACAGGATACAGAAGGATGTAGAAAGTTTGGGAGACTGGACACACGAGGACGTAGACAGATTGGCAGACTGGACACAGAAGGATGTAGACAGATTGGGATACTGGACACTGAAGGATGAAGACAGATTGGGATACTGGACACAGAAGGATGTAGACAGATTGGGTGAACAGACACAGAAGGATGTAGACAGATTGGGAGAACGGGCCCAGAAGGATGTAGACAGATTGGGACACTGGACACAGTAGGACGTAGACAGATTGGGTGACTAGTCACAGAGGATATAGACAGATTGGGAGACTGGACATAGAAGGACGCAGACAGATTGGGAGTCTGGACACAGAAGGACGTAAACAGATTGGGACACTGGACACAGAAGGATGTAGACTGATTGGGAGACTGGACACAGTAGGATGTAGACAGATTGGGTGACTGGACACAGAAGGATGTAGACAGATTGGGAGACTGGACACTGAAAGAAGTAGACAGATTGGGAGACTGGACACAGAAGGATATAGACAGATTGGGAGACTGTACAGAGAAGGGACATAGACAGATTGGGAGACTGGACACAGAAGGACGTAGATAGATTGGGAGACTGGACACAGCAAGACGTAGACAGATTGGGAGACTGGACACAGAAGGGTGTAGACAGATTGGGATACTGGACACAGAAGGATGTAGACAGATTGGGAGACTGGACACAGAAGGATGTAGAGAGATTGGGAGAGACTGGACACTGAAGGATGTAGACAGATTGGGAGAACGGGCACAGAGGGATGTAGACAGATTGGGACACTGGACACAAAAGGACGTAGACAGATTGGGTGAGTGGACACAGAGGATATAGACAGATTGGGAGTCTGGACACAGAAGGACGTAAACAGATTGGGACACTGGACACAGAAGGATGTAGACAAATTGGGAGACTGGACACAGAAGAATGTGGACAGATAGGACGTCTGTACACAGAAGGACGTAGACAGATTGAGAGGACAGACACAGAAGGACGTAGACAGATTGAGAGACTGGGCACAGAAGGATGTAGACAGATTGAGAGACTGGACACAGAAGGATGTAGAAAGATTGGGAGATCGGACACAGAGAACGTAGACAGATTGGGTGAACAGACACAGAAGGACGTAGACAGATTGGGAGACTGGATACAGAAGGATGTAGACAGATTGGGAGACTAGACACAGAAGGATGTAGACAGATTGGGAGACTGGACACAGAAAGACGTAGACAGATTGGGAGACTGGTCACAGAAGGGAGTAGACAGATTGGGAGACTGGACACAGAAGGATGTAGACAGATTGGGAGACTGGACACAGAAAGACGTAGACAAATTGGGAGACTGGACACAGAAGGACGTAGACAGATTGGTTGACTGGACACAGAGGATGTAGACAGATTAGGAGACTGGACACAGAAGGACGTAGACAGATTGGGAGACTGGACACAGAAGGACGTAGACAGAATGAGAGACTGGACACTGAAGGATGTAGACAGATTGGGAGAACGGGCACAGAAGGATGTAGACAGATTGGGACACTGGACACAGAAGGACGTAGACAGACTGGGTGATTGGACACAGAGGATATAGACAGATTAGGAGACTGGACATAGAAGGACGTAGACAGATTGGGAGTCTGGACACAGAAGAACGAAAACAGATTGGGACACTGGACGCAGAAGGCTGTAGACAGATTGGGAGACAGGACACAGAAGTATGTAGACAGATTGGGCGTCTGTACACAGAAGGACGTTGACAGATTGGGAGACTGGACACAGAAGGATGTAGACAGATTAGGAGACTGGACACAGCAAGACGTAGACAGATTGGGAGAGTGGACGCAGAAGGACATAGACAGATTGGGAGACTGGACACAGAAGGATGTAGACAGATTGGGAAACTGGACACAGAGGGACGTAGACAGATTGCGAGAACAGACACAGAAGGACGTAGACAGATTGACAGACTGGGCACAGAAGGATGTAGAAAGATTGGGAGACAGGCAACAGAAGGATGTAGACAGATTGGGAGATCGGACACAGAAGAACGCAGACAGATTAGGAGAGCAGACACAGAAGGACGTAGACAGATTGGGAGACAGGACACAGAAGGACGTAGACAAATTGGGAGACTGGACACAGAAGAATGTAGAGAGATTGGGATACTGGACACAGAAGGACGTAGGCAAATTGGGAGACTGGACACAGAAGGATGTAGACAGATTGGGAGACTGGACACAGAAGGACGTAGGCAAATTGGGAGACTGGACACAGAAGGATGTAGACAGATTGGGAGAATGGACACTGAAGGACGTAGACAGATTGGGAGACTGGGCACAGGAGGACGTAGACAGATTGGGTGACTGGACACAGAGGATGTAGACAGATTGGGAGACTGGACACAGAAGGACGTAGGCAAATTGGGAGACTGGACACAGAAGGATGTAGACAGATTGGGAGAATGGACACTGAAGGACGTAGACAGATTGGGAGACTGGGCACAGGAGGACGTAGACAGATTGGGTGACTGGACACAGAGGATGTAGACAGATTGGGAGACTGGACACAGAAGGATTTAGGCAAATTGGGAGACTGGACACAGAAGGATGTAGACAGATTGGGAGACTGGACACAGAAGGACGTAGACAGATTGGGAGACTGGGCACAGGAGGACGTTGACAGATTGGGTGACTGGACACAGAGGATGTAGACTGATTGGGAGACTGGACACAGAAGGATGTAGACAGATTGGGAGACTGGACACAGAAGGATGTAGACAGATTGGGAGACTGGACACTGAAGGATGTAGACAGATTGGGAGACTGGACACTGAAGGATGTAGACAGATTGGGAGAACGGGCACAGAGGGATTTAGACAGATTGGGACACTGGACACAGAAGGACGTAGACAGATTGGGTGACTGGACACAGCAGGACGTAGACAGATTGGGAGACTGGACGCAGAAGGACATAGACAGATTGGGAGTCTGGAAACAGAAGGACGTAAACAGATTGGGACACTGGACACAGAAGGATGTGGACAGATTGGGAGACTGGACACAAAAGGACGGAGACAGATTGGGTGACTGGACACAGAGGATATAGACAGATTGGGAGTCTGGACACAGAAAGACGTAGACAGATTGGGACACTGGACACAGAAGGATGTGGACAGATTGGGAGACTGGACACAGAAAGACGTAGACAGATTGGGAGACTGGACACAGAAGGGAGTAGACAGATTGGGAGACTGGACACAGAAGGATGTAGACAGATTGGGAGACGGGGACACAGAAAGACGTAGACAAATTGGGAGACAGGACACAGAAGGACGTAGACAGATTGGTTGACTGGACACAGAGGATGTAGACAGATTAGGAGACTGGACACAGAAGGACGTAGACAGATTGGGAGACTGGACACAGAAGGACGTAGACAGATTGAGAGACTGGACACTGAAGGATGTAGACAGATTGGGAGACTGGACACTGAAGGATGTAGACAGATTGGGAGAACGGGCACAGAAGGATGTAGACAGATTGGGACACTGGACACAGAAGGACGTAGACAGATTGACAGACTGGGCACAGAAGGATGTAGACAGATTTGGAGACTGGGCACAGAAGGATGTAGACAGATTTGGAGACTGGACACAGAAGGATGTAGACAGATTGGGAGATCGGACACAGAGAACGTAGACAGATTGGGTGAACAGACACAGAAGGACTCAGACAGATTCGGAGACTGGACACAGAAGTATGTAGACAGATTGGGAGACTAGATACAGAAGGATGTACACAGATTGGGAGACTGGAAACAGAAGAACGTGGACAGATCGGGAGACTGGACATAGAAGGATGCAGACAAATTGGGAGACTGGACGCAGAAGGACGTAGACAGATTGGGAGACTGGACACTGTAGGATGTAGACAGATTGGGAGAAAGGGGACAGAAGGACGTAGACAGATTGAGAGACTGGACACAGAAGGACATAGACAGATTGGGAGAACAGACACAGAAGGACGTAGACAGATTGGGAGACTGGGCACAGAAGGATGTAGAAAGATTGGGAGACCGGCAACAGAAGGATGTAGACAGATTGGGATACTGGACACAGAAGGACGTAGGCAAATTGGGAGACTGGACACAGAAGGATGTAGACAGATTGGGAGACTGGACACAGAAGGACGTAGGCAAATTGGGAGACTGGACACAGTAGGATGTAGATAGATTGGGGACTGGACACAGAAGGACGTAGACAGATTGGGAGACTGGGCACAGGAGGACGTAGACAGATTGGGTGACTGGACACAGAGGATGTAGACAGATTGGGAGACGGGACACAGAAGGATGTAGGCAAATTGGGAGACTGGACACAGAAGGATGTAGACAGATTGGGAGACTGGACACAGAAGGACGTAGACAGATTGGGAGACAGGGCACAGGAGGACGTAGACAGATTGGGTGACTGGACACAGAGGATGTAGACAGATTGGGAGACTGGACACAGAAGGATGTAGACAGATTGGAAGACTGGACACAGAAGGATGTAGACAGATTGGGAGACTGGATACTGAAGGATGTAGACAGATTGGGAGACTGGACACTGAAGGATGTAGACAGATTGGGAGAACGGGCACAGAGGGATTTAGACAGATTGGGACACTGGACACAGAAGGACGTAGACAGATTGGGTGACTGGACACAGCAGGAAGTAGACAGATTGGGAGACTGGACGCAGAAGGACATAGACAGATTGGGAGTCTGGACACAGAAGGACGTAAACAGATTGGGACACTGGACACAGAAGGATGCAGACAGATTGGGAGACTGGACACAGAAGGATGTGGACAGATTGGGCGTCTGTTCACAGAAGGACGTAGACAGATTGGGAGACTGGACATAGAAGGATGTAAACAGATTAGGCGACTGCACACAGCAGGACGTAGACAGATTGGGAGACTGGACGCTGAAGGACATAGACAGATTGTGAGACTGGACACAGAAGGATGTAGACAGATTGGGCGACTGGACACAGAAGGACGTAGACAGATTGAGAGACTGGGCACAGAAGGATGTAGACAGATTGGGAGACTGGACACAGAAGGATGTAGAAAGATTGGGAGATCGGACACAGAGAACTTAGACAGATTGGGTTAACAGACACAGAAGGACGAAGACAGATTGGGAGACTGGATACAGAAGGATGTTGACAGATTGGGAGACTAGACACAGAAGGATGTAGACAGATTGGGAGACTGGACACAGAAGGACGTAGACAGATTGGGGGACTGGACACAGAAGGGAGTAGACAGATTGGGAGACTGGACACAGAAGGATGTAGACAGATTGGGAGACTGGACACAGAAGGGCGTAGACAAATTGGGAGACTGGACACAGAAGGATGTAGACAGATTGGGAGACTGGATACAGAAGGACGTAGACAGATTGGGAGACTGGGCACAGGAGGATGTAGACAGATTGGGAGTCTGGACACAGAAGGACGTAAACAGATTGGGAGACTGGACACAGAAGGACGTAGACAGATTGGGAGACTGGACACAGAAGGGTGTATACAGATTGGGATACTGGACACAGAAGGGAGTAGACAGGTTGGGAGACTGGACACAGAAGGATGTAGACAGATTGGGAGACTGGACAGAGAAGGATGTAGACAGATTGGGAGACTGGACACTGAAGGATGTAGACAGATTAGGAGACTGGACACTGAAGGATGTCGACAGATTGGGAGAACGGGCACAGAGGGATGTAGACAGATTGGGACACTGGACACAAAAGGACGTAGACAGATTGAGAGACTGGGCACAGAAGGATGTAGACAGATTGGGAGACTGGACACAGAAGGATGTAGAAAGATTGGGAGATCGGACACAGAGAACGTAGACAGATTGGGTGTACAGACACAGAAGGACGTAGACAGATTGGGAGACTGGATACAGAAGGATGTAGACAGATTGGGAGTCTGGACACAGAAGGACGTAAACAGATTGGGAGACTGGACACAGAAGGACGTAGACAGATTGGGAGACTGGACACAGAAGGGTGTATACAGATTGGGATACTGGACACAGAAGGGAGTAGACAGGTTGGGAGACTGGACACAGAAGGATGTAGACAGATTGGGAGACTGGACAGAGAAGGATGTAGACAGATTGGGAGACTGGACACTGAAGGATGTAGACAGATTGGGAGAACGGGCACAGAGGGATGTAGACAGATTGGGACACTGGACACAAAAGGACGTAGACAGATTGGGTGAGTGGACACAGAGGATATAGACAGATTGGGAGTCTGGACACAGAAGGACGTAAACAGATTGGGACACTGGACACAGAAGGATGTAGACAAATTGGGAGACTGGACACAGAAGAATGTGGACAGATAGGACGTCTGTACACAGAAGGACGTAGACAGATTGAGAGGACAGACACAGAAGGACGTAGACAGATTGAGAGACTGGGCACAGAAGGATGTAGACAGATTGAGAGACTGGACACAGAAGGATGTAGAAAGATTGGGAGATCGGACACAGAGAACGTAGACAGATTGGGTGAACAGACACAGAAGGACGTAGACAGATTGGGAGACTGGATACAGAAGGATGTAGACAGATTGGGAGACTAGACACAGAAGGATGTAGACAGATTGGGAGACTGGACACAGAAAGACGTAGACAGATTGGGAGACTGGTCACAGAAGGGAGTAGACAGATTGGGAGACTGGACACAGAAGGATGTAGACAGATTGGGAGACTGGACACAGAAAGACGTAGACAAATTGGGAGACTGGACACAGAAGGACGTAGACAGATTGGTTGACTGGACACAGAGGATGTAGACAGATTAGGAGACTGGACACAGAAGGACGTAGACAGATTGGGAGACTGGACACAGAAGGACGTAGACAGAATGAGAGACTGGACACTGAAGGATGTAGACAGGTTGGGAGAACGGGCACAGAAGGATGTAGACAGATTGGGACACTGGACACAGAAGGACGTAGACAGACTGGGTGATTGGACACAGAGGATATAGACAGATTAGGAGACTGGACATAGAAGGACGTAGACAGATTGGGAGTCTGGACACAGAAGAACGAAAACAGATTGGGACACTGGACGCAGAAGGCTGTAGACAGATTGGGAGACAGGACACAGAAGTATGTAGACAGATTGGGCGTCTGTACACAGAAGGACGTTGACAGATTGGGAGACTGGACACAGAAGGATGTAGACAGATTAGGAGACTGGACACAGCAAGACGTAGACAGATTGGGAGAGTGGACGCAGAAGGACATAGACAGATTGGGAGACTGGACACAGAAGGATGTAGACAGATTGGGAAACTGGACACAGAGGGACGTAGACAGATTGCGAGAACAGACACAGAAGGACGTAGACAGATTGACAGACTGGGCACAGAAGGATGTAGAAAGATTGGGAGACAGGCAACAGAAGGATGTAGACAGATTGGGAGATCGGACACAGAAGAACGCAGACAGATTAGGAGAGCAGACACAGAAGGACGTAGACAGATTGGGAGACAGGACACAGAAGGACGTAGACAAATTGGGAGACTGGACACAGAAGAATGTAGAGAGATTGGGATACTGGACACAGAAGGACGTAGGCAAATTGGGAGACTGGACACAGAAGGATGTAGACAGATTGGGAGACTGGACACAGAAGGACGTAGGCAAATTGGGAGACTGGACACAGAAGGATGTAGACAGATTGGGAGAATGGACACTGAAGGACGTAGACAGATTGGGAGACTGGGCACAGGAGGACGTAGACAGATTGGGTGACTGGACACAGAGGATGTAGACAGATTGGGAGACTGGACACAGAAGGACGTAGGCAAATTGGGAGACTGGACACAGAAGGATGTAGACAGATTGGGAGAATGGACACTGAAGGACGTAGACAGATTGGGAGACTGGGCACAGGAGGACGTAGACAGATTGGGTGACTGGACACAGAGGATGTAGACAGATTGGGAGACTGGACACAGAAGGATTTAGGCAAATTGGGAGACTGGACACAGAAGGATGTAGACAGATTGGGAGACTGGACACAGAAGGACGTAGACAGATTGGGAGACTGGGCACAGGAGGACGTTGACAGATTGGGTGACTGGACACAGAGGATGTAGACTGATTGGGAGACTGGACACAGAAGGATGTAGACAGATTGGGAGACTGGACACAGAAGGATGTAGACAGATTGGGAGACTGGACACTGAAGGATGTAGACAGATTGGGAGACTGGACACTGAAGGATGTAGACAGATTGGGAGAACGGGCACAGAGGGATTTAGACAGATTGGGACACTGGACACAGAAGGACGTAGACAGATTGGGTGACTGGACACAGCAGGACGTAGACAGATTGGGAGACTGGACGCAGAAGGACATAGACAGATTGGGAGTCTGGAAACAGAAGGACGTAAACAGATTGGGACACTGGACACAGAAGGATGTGGACAGATTGGGAGACTGGACACAAAAGGACGGAGACAGATTGGGTGACTGGACACAGAGGATATAGACAGATTGGGAGTCTGGACACAGAAAGACGTAGACAGATTGGGACACTGGACACAGAAGGATGTGGACAGATTGGGAGACTGGACACAGAAAGACGTAGACAGATTGGGAGACTGGACACAGAAGGGAGTAGACAGATTGGGAGACTGGACACAGAAGGATGTAGACAGATTGGGAGACGGGGACACAGAAAGACGTAGACAAATTGGGAGACAGGACACAGAAGGACGTAGACAGATTGGTTGACTGGACACAGAGGATGTAGACAGATTAGGAGACTGGACACAGAAGGACGTAGACAGATTGGGAGACTGGACACAGAAGGACGTAGACAGATTGAGAGACTGGACACTGAAGGATGTAGACAGATTGGGAGACTGGACACTGAAGGATGTAGACAGATTGGGAGAACGGGCACAGAAGGATGTAGACAGATTGGGACACTGGACACAGAAGGACGTAGACAGATTGACAGACTGGGCACAGAAGGATGTAGACAGATTTGGAGACTGGGCACAGAAGGATGTAGACAGATTTGGAGACTGGACACAGAAGGATGTAGACAGATTGGGAGATCGGACACAGAGAACGTAGACAGATTGGGTGAACAGACACAGAAGGACTCAGACAGATTCGGAGACTGGACACAGAAGTATGTAGACAGATTGGGAGACTAGATACAGAAGGATGTACACAGATTGGGAGACTGGAAACAGAAGAACGTGGACAGATCGGGAGACTGGACATAGAAGGATGCAGACAAATTGGGAGACTGGACGCTGAAGGACGTAGACAGATTGGGAGACTGGACACTGTAGGATGTAGACAGATTGGGAGAAAGGGGACAGAAGGACGTAGACAGATTGAGAGACTGGACACAGAAGGACATAGACAGATTGGGAGAACAGACACAGAAGGACGTAGACAGATTGGGAGACTGGGCACAGAAGGATGTAGAAAGATTGGGAGACCGGCAACAGAAGGATGTAGACAGATTGGGATACTGGACACAGAAGGACGTAGGCAAATTGGGAGACTGGACACAGAAGGATGTAGACAGATTGGGAGACTGGACACAGAAGGACGTAGGCAAATTGGGAGACTGGACACAGTAGGATGTAGATAGATTGGGGACTGGACACAGAAGGACGTAGACAGATTGGGAGACTGGGCACAGGAGGACGTAGACAGATTGGGTGACTGGACACAGAGGATGTAGACAGATTGGGAGACGGGACACAGAAGGATGTAGGCAAATTGGGAGACTGGACACAGAAGGATGTAGACAGATTGGGAGACTGGACACAGAAGGACGTAGACAGATTGGGAGACAGGGCACAGGAGGACGTAGACAGATTGGGTGACTGGACACAGAGGATGTAGACAGATTGGGAGACTGGACACAGAAGGATGTAGACAGATTGGAAGACTGGACACAGAAGGATGTAGACAGATTGGGAGACTGGATACTGAAGGATGTAGACAGATTGGGAGACTGGACACTGAAGGATGTAGACAGATTGGGAGAACGGGCACAGAGGGATTTAGACAGATTGGGACACTGGACACAGAAGGACGTAGACAGATTGGGTGACTGGACACAGCAGGAAGTAGACAGATTGGGAGACTGGACGCAGAAGGACATAGACAGATTGGGAGTCTGGACACAGAAGGACGTAAACAGATTGGGACACTGGACACAGAAGGATGCAGACAGATTGGGAGACTGGACACAGAAGGATGTGGACAGATTGGGCGTCTGTTCACAGAAGGACGTAGACAGATTGGGAGACTGGACATAGAAGGATGTAAACAGATTAGGCGACTGCACACAGCAGGACGTAGACAGATTGGGAGACTGGACGCTGAAGGACATAGACAGATTGTGAGACTGGACACAGAAGGATGTAGACAGATTGGGCGACTGGACACAGAAGGACGTAGACAGATTGAGAGACTGGGCACAGAAGGATGTAGACAGATTGGGAGACTGGACACAGAAGGATGTAGAAAGATTGGGAGATCGGACACAGAGAACTTAGACAGATTGGGTTAACAGACACAGAAGGACGAAGACAGATTGGGAGACTGGATACAGAAGGATGTTGACAGATTGGGAGACTAGACACAGAAGGATGTAGACAGATTGGGAGACTGGACACAGAAGGACGTAGACAGATTGGGGGACTGGACACAGAAGGGAGTAGACAGATTGGGAGACTGGACACAGAAGGATGTAGACAGATTGGGAGACTGGACACAGAAGGGCGTAGACAAATTGGGAGACTGGACACAGAAGGATGTAGACAGATTGGGAGACTGGATACAGAAGGACGTAGACAGATTGGGAGACTGGGCACAGGAGGATGTAGACAGATTGGGAGTCTGGACACAGAAGGACGTAAACAGATTGGGAGACTGGACACAGAAGGACGTAGACAGATTGGGAGACTGGACACAGAAGGGTGTATACAGATTGGGATACTGGACACAGAAGGGAGTAGACAGGTTGGGAGACTGGACACAGAAGGATGTAGACAGATTGGGAGACTGGACAGAGAAGGATGTAGACAGATTGGGAGACTGGACACTGAAGGATGTAGACAGATTGGGAGACTGGACACTGAAGGATGTCGACAGATTGGGAGAACGGGCACAGAGGGATGTAGACAGATTGGGACACTGGACACAAAAGGACGTAGACAGATTGAGAGACTGGGCACAGAAGGATGTAGACAGATTGGGAGACTGGACACAGAAGGATGTAGAAAGATTGGGAGATCGGACACAGAGAACGTAGACAGATTGGGTGTACAGACACAGAAGGACGTAGACAGATTGGGAGACTGGATACAGAAGGATGTAGACAGATTGGGAGACTAGACACAGAAGGATGTAGACAGATTGGGAGACTGGACACAGAAGGACGTAGACAGATTCGGAGACTGGACACAGAAGGGAGTAGACAGATTGGGAGACTGGACACAGAAGGATGTAGACAGATTGGGAGACTGGACACAGAAAGACGTAGACAGATTGGGAGAATGGACACTGAAGGATGTAGACAGATTGGGAGAACGGGCACAGAAAACGTAGACAGATTGGGGGAACAGACACAGAAGGACGTAGACAGATTCGGAGACTGGACACAGAAGTATGTAGACAGATTGGGAGACTAGATACAGAAGGATGTACACAGATTGGGAGACTGGACACAGAAGAACGTGGACAGATCGGGAGACTCGACACAGAAGGATGCAGACAGATTGGGAGACTGGACGCAGAAGGACGTAGACAGATTGGGAGAATGGACACTGAAGGATGTAGACAGATTGGGAGAATGGGCACAGAAGGGCGTAGACAGATTGAGAGACTGGACACAGAAGGAAATAGACATATTGGGAGAACAGACACAGAAGGACGTAGACAGATTGGGAGACAGGGCACAGAAGGATGTAGAAAGATTGGGAGACTGGCAACAGAAGGATGTAGACAGATTGGGAATTCGGACACAGAAGAACGCAGACAGATTGGGAGAGTGGACACAGAAGGATGTAGACAGATTGGGAGACTGTACACAGAAGGACGTAGGCAAATTTGGAGACTGGACACAGAAGGATGTAGACAGATTGGGAGACTGGACACAGAAGGACGTAGGCAAATTGGGAGCCTGAACACAGAAGGATGTAGACCGATTGGGAGACTGGACACATAAGGATGTAGACAGATTGGGAGACTGGACACAGAGGAGTGTAGACAGATTGGGATACTGGACACTAAAGGATGTAGACAGATTGTGAGACTGGACACAGAAGGATGTAGACAGATTGGGAGAACGGGCACAGAAGGATGTAGACAGATTGGGAGACTGGGAACAGAAGGATGTAGACAGATTGGGAGACTGGACACAGAAGGATGTAGAAAGATTGGGAGATCGGACACAGAGAACGTAGACAGATTGGGTGAACAGACACAGAAGGACGTAGACAGATTGGGAGACTGGACACAGAAGGATGTAGACAGATTGGGAGACTGTACACAGAAGGACATAGGCAAATTGGGAGACTGGACACAGAAGGATGTTGACAGATTGGGAGACTGGACACAGAAGGACGTAGGCAAATTGGGAGACTGAACACACAAGGATATAGACCGATTGGGAGACTGGACACAGAAGGATGTAGACAGATTGGGAGACTGGACACAGAGGAGTGTAGACAGATTGGGATACTGGAAACTAAAGGATGTAGACAGATTGGGAGACTGGACACAGAAGGATGCAGACAGATTGGGAGAACGGGCACAGAAGGACGTAGACAGATTGGGAGACTGGACACAGAAGGACGTAGACAGATTGAGAGACTGGACACTGAAGGATGTAGACAGATTGGGAGACTGGACACTGAAGGATGTGGACAGATTGGGAGAACGGGCACAGAAGGATGTAGACAGATTGGGACACTGGACACAGAAGGCTGTAGACAGATTGGGAGACTGGACACAGAAGGATGTAGACAGATTGGGCGTCTGTACACAGAAGGACGTAGACAGATTGGGAGACTGGACACAGGAGGATGTAGACAGATTAGGAGACTGGACACAGCAGGACGTAGACAGATTGGGAGACTGGACGCAGAAGGACATAGACAGATTGGGAGACTGGACACAGAAGGATGTAGACAGATTGGGAGACTGGACACAGAAGGACGTAGACAGATTGCGAGAACAGACACAGAAGGACGTAGACATATTGACAGACTGGGCACAGAAGGATGTAGACAGATTTGGAGACTGGACACAGAGGGATGTAGACAGATTGGGAGATCGGACACAGAGAACGTAGACAGATTGGGGGAACAGACACAGAAGGACGTAGACAGATTCGGAGACTGGACACAGAAGTATGTAGACAGATTGGGAGAACGGGCACAGAAGGACGTAGACAGATTGGGAGACTGGACACAGAAGGACGTAGACAGATTGAGAGACTGGACACTGAAGGATGTAGACAGATTGGGAGACTGGACACAGTAGGATGTAGACAGATTGGGAGAACGGGCACAGAAGGATGTAGACAGATTGGGACACTGGACACAGAAAGCTGTAGACAGATTGGGAGACTGGACACAGAAGGATGTAGACAGATTGGGCGTCTGTACACAGAAGGACGTAGACATATTGAGTGACTGGACACAGAAGGACATAGACATATTGGGAGAACAGACACAGAAGGACGTAGACAGATTGGGAGACTGGGCACAGAAGGATGTAGAAAGATTGGGAGACCGGCAACAGAAGGATGTAGACAGATTGGGAGATCGGACACAGAAGAACGCAGACAGATTGGGAGACTGGACACAGAAGGATGTAGACAGATTGGGAGACTGTACACAGAAGGACGGAGGCAAATTGGGAAACTGGACACAGAAGGATGTAGACAGATTGGGAGACTGGACACAGAAGGACGTAGGCAAATTGTGAGACTGAACACAGAAGGATGTAGACCGATTGGGAGACTCGACACAGAAGGATGTAGACAGATTGGGAGACTGGACACAGAAGGATGTAGACAGATTGGGAGAACGGGCACAGAAGGATGTAGACAGATTGGGACACTGGACACAGAAGGACTTAGACAGATTGGGTGACTGGACACAGAGGATGTAGACAGATTGGGAGACTGGACATAGAAGGACGTAGACAGATTGGGAGTCTGGACACTGAAGGACGTAGACAGATTGGGACACTGTCCACAGAAGGATGTAGACAGATTGGGAGACTAGACACAGAAGGATGTAGACAGATTGGGCGTCTGGACACAGAAGGACGTAGACAGATTGGGAGACTGGACACAGAAGGATGTAGACAGATTAGGAGACTGGACACAGCAGGACGTAGACAGATTGGGAGACTGGACTCAGAAGGACATAGACAGATTGGGAGACTGGATACAGAAGGATGCAGACAGATTGGGACACTGGACACTGAAGGATGTAGACAGATTGGGAGACTGGACGCAGAAGGACATAGACAGATTGGGAGACTGGATACAGAAGGATGTAGACAGATTGGGAGACTGGACACAAAAGGACGTAGACAGATTGCGAGAACAGACACAGAAGGACGTAGACAGATTGAGAGACTGGACACAGATAGATGTAGATAGATTGGGAGACCTTACATAGAAGGATGTAGACACATTGGGAGATCGGACACAGAGAACGTAGACAGATTGGGTGAACAGACACAGAAGGACTCAGACAGATTCGGAGACTGGACACAGAAGTATGTAGACAGATTGGGAGACTAGATACAGAAGGATGTACACAGATTGGGAGACTGGAAACAGAAGAACGTGGACAGATCGGGAGACTGGACATAGAAGGATGCAGACAAATTGGGAGACTGGACGCAGAAGGACGTAGACAGATTGGGAGACTGGACACTGTAGGATGTAGACAGATTGGGAGAAAGGGGACAGAAGGACGTAGACAGATTGAGAGACTGGACACAGAAGGACATAGACAGATTGGGAGAACAGACACAGAAGGACGTAGACAGATTGGGAGACTGGGCACAGAAGGATGTAGAAAGATTGGGAGACCGGCAACAGAAGGATGTAGACAGATTGGGATACTGGACACAGAAGGACGTAGGCAAATTGGGAGACTGGACACAGAAGGATGTAGACAGATTGGGAGACTGGACACAGAAGGACGTAGGCAAATTGGGAGACTGGACACAGTAGGATGTAGATAGATTGGGGACTGGACACAGAAGGACGTAGACAGATTGGGAGACTGGGCACAGGAGGACGTAGACAGATTGGGTGACTGGACACAGAGGATGTAGACAGATTGGGAGACGGGACACAGAAGGATGTAGGCAAATTGGGAGACTGGACACAGAAGGATGTAGACAGATTGGGAGACTGGACACAGAAGGACGTAGACAGATTGGGAGACAGGGCACAGGAGGACGTAGACAGATTGGGTGACTGGACACAGAGGATGTAGACAGATTGGGAGACTGGACACAGAAGGATGTAGACAGATTGGAAGACTGGACACAGAAGGATGTAGACAGATTGGGAGACTGGATACTGAAGGATGTAGACAGATTGGGAGACTGGACACTGAAGGATGTAGACAGATTGGGAGAACGGGCACAGAGGGATTTAGACAGATTGGGACACTGGACACAGAAGGACGTAGACAGATTGGGTGACTGGACACAGCAGGAAGTAGACAGATTGGGAGACTGGACGCAGAAGGACATAGACAGATTGGGAGTCTGGACACAGAAGGACGTAAACAGATTGGGACACTGGACACAGAAGGATGCAGACAGATTGGGAGACTGGACACAGAAGGATGTGGACAGATTGGGCGTCTGTTCACAGAAGGACGTAGACAGATTGGGAGACTGGACATAGAAGGATGTAAACAGATTAGGCGACTGCACACAGCAGGACGTAGACAGATTGGGAGACTGGACGCTGAAGGACATAGACAGATTGTGAGACTGGACACAGAAGGATGTAGACAGATTGGGCGACTGGACACAGAAGGACGTAGACAGATTGAGAGACTGGGCACAGAAGGATGTAGACAGATTGGGAGACTGGACACAGAAGGATGTAGAAAGATTGGGAGATCGGACACAGAGAACTTAGACAGATTGGGTTAACAGACACAGAAGGACGAAGACAGATTGGGAGACTGGATACAGAAGGATGTTGACAGATTGGGAGACTAGACACAGAAGGATGTAGACAGATTGGGAGACTGGACACAGAAGGACGTAGACAGATTGGGGACTGGACACAGAAGGGAGTAGACAGATTGGGAGACTGGACACAGAAGGATGTAGACAGATTGGGAGACTGGACACAGAAGGGCGTAGACAAATTGGGAGACTGGACACAGAAGGATGTAGACAGATTGGGAGACTGGATACAGAAGGACGTAGACAGATTGGGAGACTGGGCACAGGAGGATGTAGACAGATTGGGAGTCTGGACACAGAAGGACGTAAACAGATTGGGAGACTGGACACAGAAGGACGTAGACAGATTGGGAGACTGGACACAGAAGGGTGTATACAGATTGGGATACTGGACACAGAAGGGAGTAGACAGGTTGGGAGACTGGACACAGAAGGATGTAGACAGATTGGGAGACTGGACAGAGAAGGATGTAGACAGATTGGGAGACTGGACACTGAAGGATGTAGACAGATTGGGAGACTGGACACTGAAGGATGTCGACAGATTGGGAGAACGGGCACAGAGGGATGTAGACAGATTGGGACACTGGACACAAAAGGACGTAGACAGATTGAGAGACTGGGCACAGAAGGATGTAGACAGATTGGGAGACTGGACACAGAAGGATGTAGAAAGATTGGGAGATCGGACACAGAGAACGTAGACAGATTGGGTGTACAGACACAGAAGGACGTAGACAGATTGGGAGACTGGATACAGAAGGATGTAGACAGATTGGGAGACTAGACACAGAAGGATGTAGACAGATTGGGAGACTGGACACAGAAGGACGTAGACAGATTCGGAGACTGGACACAGAAGGGAGTAGACAGATTGGGAGACTGGACACAGAAGGATGTAGACAGATTGGGAGACTGGACACAGAAAGACGTAGACAGATTGGGAGAATGGACACTGAAGGATGTAGACAGATTGGGAGAACGGGCACAGAAAACGTAGACAGATTGGGGGAACAGACACAGAAGGACGTAGACAGATTCGGAGACTGGACACAGAAGTATGTAGACAGATTGGGAGACTAGATACAGAAGGATGTACACAGATTGGGAGACTGGACACAGAAGAACGTGGACAGATCGGGAGACTCGACACAGAAGGATGCAGACAGATTGGGAGACTGGACGCAGAAGGACGTAGACAGATTGGGAGAATGGACACTGAAGGATGTAGACAGATTGGGAGAATGGGCACAGAAGGGCGTAGACAGATTGAGAGACTGGACACAGAAGGAAATAGACATATTGGGAGAACAGACACAGAAGGACGTAGACAGATTGGGAGACAGGGCACAGAAGGATGTAGAAAGATTGGGAGACTGGCAACAGAAGGATGTAGACAGATTGGGAATTCGGACACAGAAGAACGCAGACAGATTGGGAGAGTGGACACAGAAGGATGTAGACAGATTGGGAGACTGTACACAGAAGGACGTAGGCAAATTTGGAGACTGGACACAGAAGGATGTAGACAGATTGGGAGACTGGACACAGAAGGACGTAGGCAAATTGGGAGCCTGAACACAGAAGGATGTAGACCGATTGGGAGACTGGACACATAAGGATGTAGACAGATTGGGAGACTGGACACAGAGGAGTGTAGACAGATTGGGATACTGGACACTAAAGGATGTAGACAGATTGTGAGACTGGACACAGAAGGATGTAGACAGATTGGGAGAACGGGCACAGAAGGATGTAGACAGATTGGGAGACTGGGAACAGAAGGATGTAGACAGATTGGGAGACTGGACACAGAAGGATGTAGAAAGATTGGGAGATCGGACACAGAGAACGTAGACAGATTGGGTGAACAGACACAGAAGGACGTAGACAGATTGGGAGACTGGACACAGAAGGATGTAGACAGATTGGGAGACTGTACACAGAAGGACATAGGCAAATTGGGAGACTGGACACAGAAGGATGTTGACAGATTGGGAGACTGGACACAGAAGGACGTAGGCAAATTGGGAGACTGAACACACAAGGATATAGACCGATTGGGAGACTGGACACAGAAGGATGTAGACAGATTGGGAGACTGGACACAGAGGAGTGTAGACAGATTGGGATACTGGAAACTAAAGGATGTAGACAGATTGGGAGACTGGACACAGAAGGATGCAGACAGATTGGGAGAACGGGCACAGAAGGACGTAGACAGATTGGGAGACTGGACACAGAAGGACGTAGACAGATTGAGAGACTGGACACTGAAGGATGTAGACAGATTGGGAGACTGGACACTGAAGGATGTGGACAGATTGGGAGAACGGGCACAGAAGGATGTAGACAGATTGGGACACTGGACACAGAAGGCTGTAGACAGATTGGGAGACTGGACACAGAAGGATGTAGACAGATTGGGCGTCTGTACACAGAAGGACGTAGACAGATTGGGAGACTGGACACAGGAGGATGTAGACAGATTAGGAGACTGGACACAGCAGGACGTAGACAGATTGGGAGACTGGACGCAGAAGGACATAGACAGATTGGGAGACTGGACACAGAAGGATGTAGACAGATTGGGAGACTGGACACAGAAGGACGTAGACAGATTGCGAGAACAGACACAGAAGGACGTAGACATATTGACAGACTGGGCACAGAAGGATGTAGACAGATTTGGAGACTGGACACAGAGGGATGTAGACAGATTGGGAGATCGGACACAGAGAACGTAGACAGATTGGGGGAACAGACACAGAAGGACGTAGACAGATTCGGAGACTGGACACAGAAGTATGTAGACAGATTGGGAGAACGGGCACAGAAGGACGTAGACAGATTGGGAGACTGGACACAGAAGGACGTAGACAGATTGAGAGACTGGACACTGAAGGATGTAGACAGATTGGGAGACTGGACACAGTAGGATGTAGACAGATTGGGAGAACGGGCACAGAAGGATGTAGACAGATTGGGACACTGGACACAGAAAGCTGTAGACAGATTGGGAGACTGGACACAGAAGGATGTAGACAGATTGGGCGTCTGTACACAGAAGGACGTAGACATATTGAGTGACTGGACACAGAAGGACATAGACATATTGGGAGAACAGACACAGAAGGACGTAGACAGATTGGGAGACTGGGCACAGAAGGATGTAGAAAGATTGGGAGACCGGCAACAGAAGGATGTAGACAGATTGGGAGATCGGACACAGAAGAACGCAGACAGATTGGGAGACTGGACACAGAAGGATGTAGACAGATTGGGAGACTGTACACAGAAGGACGGAGGCAAATTGGGAAACTGGACACAGAAGGATGTAGACAGATTGGGAGACTGGACACAGAAGGACGTAGGCAAATTGTGAGACTGAACACAGAAGGATGTAGACCGATTGGGAGACTCGACACAGAAGGATGTAGACAGATTGGGAGACTGGACACAGAAGGATGTAGACAGATTGGGAGAACGGGCACAGAAGGATGTAGACAGATTGGGACACTGGACACAGAAGGACTTAGACAGATTGGGTGACTGGACACAGAGGATGTAGACAGATTGGGAGACTGGACATAGAAGGACGTAGACAGATTGGGAGTCTGGACACTGAAGGACGTAGACAGATTGGGACACTGTCCACAGAAGGATGTAGACAGATTGGGAGACTAGACACAGAAGGATGTAGACAGATTGGGCGTCTGGACACAGAAGGACGTAGACAGATTGGGAGACTGGACACAGAAGGATGTAGACAGATTAGGAGACTGGACACAGCAGGACGTAGACAGATTGGGAGACTGGACTCAGAAGGACATAGACAGATTGGGAGACTGGATACAGAAGGATGCAGACAGATTGGGACACTGGACACTGAAGGATGTAGACAGATTGGGAGACTGGACGCAGAAGGACATAGACAGATTGGGAGACTGGATACAGAAGGATGTAGACAGATTGGGAGACTGGACACAAAAGGACGTAGACAGATTGCGAGAACAGACACAGAAGGACGTAGACAGATTGAGAGACTGGACACAGATAGATGTAGATAGATTGGGAGACCTTACATAGAAGGATGTAGACACATTGGGAGACTGGACACAGAAGGGTGTAGACAAATTGGGAGACTGGACACAGAACGACGTAGACAGATTGGGAGACTGGACACAGAAGTATGTAGACAGATTGGGAGACTGGACACTGAAGGATGTAGACAGATTGGAAGAACGGGCACAGAGGGATGTAGACAGATTGGGACACTGGACACAAAAGGACGTAGACAGATGGGGTGACTGGACACAGAGGATATAGACAGATTGGGAGAATGGACATAGAAGGACGTAGACAGATTGGGAGTCTGGACACAGAAGAATGTGGACAGATTGGGCGTCTGTACACAGAAGGACGTGGACAGATTGGGAGATTGGACATAGAAGGATGTAGACAGATTAGGAGACTGGACACAGCAGGACGTAGACAGATTGGGAGACTGGACCGAGAAGGACATAGACAGATTGGGAGACTGGACACAGAAGGATGTAGACAGATTGGGCGACTGGACACAGAAGGACGTAGACAGATTGCGAGAACAGACACAGATGGACGTAGACAGATTGAGAGACTGGGCACAGAAGGATGTAGACAGATTGGGAGACTGGACACAGAAGGATGTAGAAAGATTGGGAGACTGGACACAGAAGGACGTAGACAGATTGGGAGACTGGGCACAGAAGGATGTAGAAAGATTGGGAGATCGGACACAGAGAACGTAGACAGATTGGGTGTACAGACACAGAAGGACGTAGACAGATTGAGAGACTGGATACAGAAGGATGTAGACAGATTGGGAGACTAGACACAGAAGGATGTAGACAGATTGGGAGACTGGACACAGAAGGACGTAGACAGATTCGGAGACTGGACACAGAAGGGAGTAGACAGATTGGGAGACTGGACACAGAAGGATGTAGACAGATTGGGAGACTGGACACAGAAAGACGTAGACAAATTGGGAGACTGGACACAGAAGGATGTAGACAGATTGGGAGACTGGATACAGAAGAACGTAGACAGATTGGGAGACTGGGCACAGGAGGATGTAGACAGATTGGGAGAACGGGCACAGAGAACGTAGACAGATTGGGGGAACAGACACAGAAGGACGTAGACAGATTCGGAGACTGGACACAGAAGTATGTAGACAGATTGGGAGACTAGATACAGAAGGATGTACACAGATTGGGAGACTGGACACAGAAGAACGTGGACAGATCGGGAGACTCGACACAGAAGGATGCAGACAGATTGGGAGACTGGACGCAGAAGGACGTAGACAGATTGGGAGAATGGACACTGAAGGATGTAGACAGATTGGGAGAATGGGCACAGAAGGGCGTAGACAGATTGAGAGACTGGACACAGAAGGACATAGACATATTGGGAGAACAGACACAGAAGAACGCAGACAGATTGGGAGAGTGGACACAGAAGGATGTAGACAGATTGGGAGACTGTACACAGAAGGACGTAGGCAAATTTGGAGACTGGACACAGAAGAATGTAGACAGATTGGGAGACTGGACACAGAAGGACGTAGGCAAATTGGGAGACTGAACACAGAAGGATGTAGACCGATTGGGAGACTGGACACATAAGGATGTAGACAGATTGGAAGAACGGGCACAGAGGGATGTAGACAGATTGGGACACTGGACACAAAAGGACGTAGACAGATGGGGTGACTGGACACAGAGGATATAGACAGATTGGGAGAATGGACATAGAAGGACGTAGACAGATTGGGAGTCTGGACACAGAAGAATGTGGACAGATTGGGCGTCTGTACACAGAAGGACGTGGACAGATTGGGAGATTGGACATAGAAGGATGTAGACAGATTAGGAGACTGGACACAGCAGGACGTAGACAGATTGGGAGACTGGACGCAGAAGGACATAGACAGATTGGGAGACTGGACACAGAAGGATGTAGACAGATTGGGCGACTGGACACAGAAGGACGTAGACAGATTGCGAGAACAGACACAGATGGACGTAGACAGATTGAGAGACTGGGCACAGAAGGATGTAGACAGATTGGGAGACTGGACACAGAAGGATGTAGAAAGATTGGGAGACTGGACACAGAAGGACGTAGACAGATTGGGAGACTGGGCACAGAAGGATGTAGAAAGATTGGGAGATCGGACACAGAGAACGTAGACAGATTGGGTGTACAGACACAGAAGGACGTAGACAGATTGAGAGACTGGATACAGAAGGATGTAGACAGATTGGGAGACTAGACACAGAAGGATGTAGACAGATTGGGAGACTGGACACAGAAGGACGTAGACAGATTCGGAGACTGGACACAGAAGGGAGTAGACAGATTGGGAGACTGGACACAGAAGGATGTAGACAGATTGGGAGACTGGACACAGAAAGACGTAGACAAATTGGGAGACTGGACACAGAAGGATGTAGACAGATTGGGAGACTGGATACAGAAGAACGTAGACAGATTGGGAGACTGGGCACAGGAGGATGTAGACAGATTGGGAGAACGGGCACAGAGAACGTAGACAGATTGGGGGAACAGACACAGAAGGACGTAGACAGATTCGGAGACTGGACACAGAAGTATGTAGACACATTGGGAGACTAGATACAGAAGGATGTACACAGATTGGGAGACTGGACACAGAAGAACGTGGACAGATCGGGAGACTCGACACAGAAGGATGCAGACAGATTGGGAGACTGGACGCAGAAGGACGTAGACAGATTGGGAGAATGGACACTGAAGGATGTAGACAGATTGGGAGAATGGGCACAGAAGGGCGTAGACAGATTGAGAGACTGGACACAGAAGGACATAGACATATTGGGAGAACAGACACAGAAGAACGCAGACAGATTGGGAGAGTGGACACAGAAGGATGTAGACAGATTGGGAGACTGTACACAGAAGGACGTAGGCAAATTTGGAGACTGGACACAGAAGAATGTAGACAGATTGGGAGACTGGACACAGAAGGACGTAGGCAAATTGGGAGACTGAACACAGAAGGATGTAGACCGATTGGGAGACTGGACACATAAGGATGTAGACAGATTGGGAGACTGGACACAGAGGAGTGTAGACAGATTGGGATACTGGACACTAAAGGATGTAGACAGATTGGGAGACTGGACACAGAAGGATGTAGACAGATTGGGAGAACGGGCACAGAAGGATGTAGACAGATTAGGAGACTGGGAACAGAAGGATGTAGACAGATTGGGAGACTGGACACAGAAGGATGTAGAAAGATTGGGAGATCGGACACAGAGAACGTAGACAGATTGGGTGAACAGACACAGAAGGACGTAGACAGATTGGGAGACTGGACACAGAAGGACGTAGAGAAATTGGGAGACTGCATACAGAAGGATGTAGACAGATTGGGAGACTGTACACAGAAGGACGTAGGCAAATTGGGAGACTGGACACAGAAGGATGTTGACAGATTGGGAGACTGGACACAGAAGGACGTAGGCAAATTGGGAGACTGAACACAGAAGGATATAGACCGATTGGGAGACTGGACACAGAAGGATGTAGACATATTGGGAGACTGGACACAGAGGAGTGTAGACAGATTGGGATACTGGAAACTAAAGGATGTAGACAGATTGGGAGACTGGACACAGAAGGATGTAGACAGATTGGGAGAACGGGCACAGAAGGACGTAGACAAATTGGGAGACTGGACACAGAAGGACGTAGACAGATTGAGAGACTGGACACTGAAGGATGTAGACAGATTGGGAGAATGGACACTGAAGGATGTAGACAGATTGGGAGAACGGGCACAGAAGGATGTAGACAGATTGGGACACTGGACACAGAAGGCTGTAGACAGATTGGGAGACTGGACACAGAAGGATGTAGACAGATTGGGCGTCTGTACACAGAAGGACGTAGACAGATTGGGAGACTGGACACAGAAGGATGTAGACAGATTAGGAGACTGGACACAGCAGGACGTAGACAGATTGGGAGACTGGACGCAGAAGGACATAGACAGATTGGGAGACTGGACACAGAAGGATGTAGACAGATTGGGAGACTGGACACAGAAGGACGTAGACAGATTGCGAGAACAGACACAGAAGGACGTAGACATATTGACAGACTGGGCACAGAAGGATGTAGACAGATTTGGAGACTGGACACAGAAGGATGTAGACAGATTGGGAGATCGGACACAGAGAACGTAGACAGATTGGGGGAACAGACACAGAAGGACGTAGACAGATTCGGAGACTGGACACAGAAGTATGTAGACAGATTGGGAGAACGGGAACAGAAGGACGTAGACAGATTGGGAGACTGGACACAGAAGGACGTAGACAGATTGAGAGACTGGACACTGAAGGATGTAGACAGATTGGGAGACTGGACACTGTAGGATGTAGACAGATTGGGAGAACGGGCACAGAAGGATGTAGACAGATTGGGACACTGGACACAGAAAGCTGTAGACAGATTGGGAGACTGGACACAGAAGGATGTAGACAGATTGGGCGTCTGTACACAGAAGGACGTAGACAGATTGGGAGACTGGACACAGAAGGATGTAGACAGATTAGGAGACTGGACACAGCAGGACGTAGACAGATTGGGAGACTGGACGCAGAAGGACGTAGACAGATTGCGAGAACAGACACAGAAGGACGTAGACATATTGACAGACTGGGCACAGAAGGATGTAGACAGATTTGGAGACTGGACACAGAAGGATGTAGACAGATTGGGAGATCGGACACAGAGAACGTAGACAGATTGGGGGAACAGACACAGAAGTACGTAGACAGATTCGGAGACTGGACACAGAAGTATGTAGACAGATTGGGAGACTCGATACAGAAGGATGTACACAGATTGGGAGACTGGACACAGAAGAACGTGGACAGATCGGGAGACTCGACACAGAAGGATGCAGACAGATTGGGAGAATGGGCACAGAAGGACGTAGACATATTGAGAGACTGGACACAGAAGGACATAGACATATTGGGAGAACAGACACAGAAGGACGTAGACAGATTGGGAGACTGGGCACAAAAGGATGTAGAAAGATTGGGAGACCGCCAACAGAAGGATGTAGACAGATTGGGAGATCGGACACAGAAGAACGCAGAGAGATTGGGAGACTGGACACAGAAGGATGTAGACAGATTGGGAGACTGTACACAGAAGGACGTAGGCAAATTGGGAAACTGGACACAGAAGGATGTAGACAGATTGGGAGACTGGACACAGAAGGACGTAGGCAAATTGGGAGACTGAACACAGAAGAATGTAGACCGATTGGGAGACTCGACACAGAAGGATGTAGACAGATTGGGAGACTGGACACAGAAGGATGTAGACAGATTGGGAGAACGGGCACAGAAGGATGTAGACAGATTGGGACACTGGACACAGAAGGACTTAGACAGATTGGGTGACTGGACACAGAGGATGTAGACAGATTGGGAGACTGGACATAGAAGGACGTAGACAGATTGGGAGTCTGGACACTGAAGGACGTAGACAGATTGGGACACTGTGCACAGAAGGATGTAGACAGATTGGGAGACTAGACACAGAAGGATGTAGACAGATTGGGCGTCTGGACACAGAAGGACGTAGACAGATTGGGAGACTGGACACAGAAGGATGTAGACAGATTAGGAGACTGGACACAGCAGGACGTAGACAGATTGGGAGACTGGACTCAGAAGGACATAGACAGATTGGGAGACTGGATACAGAAGGATGTAGACAGATTGGGAGACTGGACACTGAAGGATGTAG
The DNA here is from genome assembly GCF_030028105.1 of Mobula birostris. Classification (NCBI taxonomy): domain Eukaryota; kingdom Metazoa; phylum Chordata; class Chondrichthyes; order Myliobatiformes; family Myliobatidae; genus Mobula; species Mobula birostris. The sequence continues at coordinate 2,128 of NW_027275945.1, read as the reverse complement.
ACAGATTGGGAGACTGGACGCAGAAGGACATAGACAGATTGGGAGACTGGATACAGAAGGATGTAGACAGATTGGGAGACTGGACACAAAAGGACGTAGACAGATTGCGAGAACAGACACAGAAGGACGTAGACAGATTGAGAGACTGGACACAGATAGATGTAGATAGATTGGGAGACTGGACATAGAAGGATGTATACACCTTGGGAGACTGGACACAGAAGGGTGTAGACAAATTGGGAGACTGGACACAGAACGACGTAGACAGATTGGGAGACTGGACACAGAAGTATGTAGACAGATTGGGAGACTGGACACTGAAGGATGTAGACAGATTGGAAGAACGGGCACAGAGGGATGTAGACAGATTGGGACACTGGACACAAAAGGACGTAGACAGATTGGGTGACTGGACACAGAGGATATAGACAGATTGGGAGAATGGACATAGAAGGACGTAGACAGATTGGGAGTCTGGACACAGAAGAATGTGGACAGATTGGGCGTCTGTACACAGAAGGACGTAGACAGATTGGGAGACTGGACACAGAAGGACGTAGACAAATTGGGAGACTGCATACAGAAGGATGTAGACAGATTGGGAGACTGTACACAGAAGGACGTAGGCAAATTGGGAGACTGGACACAGAAGGATGTTGACAGATTGGGAGACTGGACACAGAAGGACGTAGGCAAATTGGGAGACTGAACACAGAAGGATATAGACCGATTGGGAGACTGGACACAGAAGGATGTAGACAGATTGGGAGACTGGACACAGAGGAGTGTAGACAGATTGGGATACTGGTAACTAAAGGATGTAGACAGATTGGGAGACTGGACACAGAAGGATGTAGACAGATTGGGAGAACGGGCACAGAAGGACGTAGACAGATTGGGAGACTGGACACAGAAGGACGTAGACAGATTGAGAGACTGGACACTGAAGGATGTAGACAGATTGGGAGAATGGACACTGAAGGATGTAGACAGATTGGGAGAACGGGCACAGAAGGATGTAGACAGATTGGGACACTGGACACAGAAGGCTGTAGACAGATTGGGAGACTGGACACAGAAGGATGTAGACAGATTGGGCGTCTGTACACAGAAGGACGTAGACAGATTGGGAGACTGGACACAGAAGGATGTAGACAGATTAGGAGACTGGACACAGCAGGACGTAGACAGATTGGGAGACTGGACGCAGAAGGACATAGACAGATTGGGAGACTGGACACAGAAGGATGTAGACAGATTGGGAGACTGGACACAGAAGGACGTAGACAGATTGCGAGAACAGACACAGAAGGACGTAGACATATTGACAGACTGGGCACAGAAGGATGTAGACAGATTTGGAGACTGGACACAGAAGGATGTAGACAGATTGGGAGATCGGACACAGAGAACGTAGACAGATTGGGGGAACAGACACAGAAGGACGTAGACAGATTCGGAGACTGGACACAGAAGTATGTAGACAGATTGGGAGAACGGGAACAGAAGGACGTAGACAGATTGGGAGACTGGACACAGAAGGACGTAGACAGATTGAGAGACTGGACACTGAAGGATGTAGACAGATTGGGAGACTGGATACTGTAGGATGTAGACAGATTGGGAGAACGGGCACAGAAGGATGTAGACAGATTGGGACACTGGACACAGAAAGCTGTAGACAGATTGGCAGACTGGACACAGAAGGATGTAGACAGATTGGGCGTCTGTACACAGAAGGACGTAGACAGATTGGGAGACTGGACACAGAAGGATGTAGACAGATTAGGAGACTGGACACAGCAGGACGTAGACAGATTGGGAGACTGGACGCAGAAGGACGTAGACAGATTGCGAGAACAGACACAGAAGGACATAGACATATTGACAGACTGGGCACAGAAGGATGTAGACAGATTTGGAGACTGGACACAGAAGGATGTAGACAGATAGGGAGATCGGACACAGAGAACGTAGACAGATTGGGGGAACAGACACAGAAGTACGTAGACAGATTCGGAGACTGGACACAGAAGTATGTAGACAGATTGGGAGACTCGATACAGAAGGATGTACAGAGATTGGGAGACTGGACACAGAAGAACGTGGACAGATCGGGAGACTCGAC